>NW_027268858.1:0-34334 GCF_963676685.1 Mytilus edulis
CCTCAGCTATTAAATCCTTGTCCGATTCCAATTCTATCGACGTAAGACGGTCTCTTGAAGAACGACGTTGAATTTTTGAAGAGATGTGCGATATGTCACTACATTCAGAAGAAGATAAAAGTGCCTTATCTTTCGAGTTCATTTTTTCCAAACGTCTCTTTCTTGTAGTCTCTGGTAACCAGTTTGGACGTACTTTTTTACAATGTCCGCAGTGACCATTTAAAGGAGAATTTTTTGTATCACATTCTGTACACGTCCATTTATCCTGTAATTCATGTAATTAGAAGATTTGTCATGATATGTTCAATAGTATTTCCCCCAAATTTACCATTTATTTTCCTCAGAGTTCAGTATTTTTGTGATTTTACTCAAGTTAGGAGCCTCTGGCCTTTGCTAGTCTTGTATCATTTTTAATTTTAGTTTCTTGTGTATAATTTGGAGTTTAGTATGATGTCATTATCACTGAACTAGTATACATATTTGTTAAGGGGCCAGCTTAAGTACTCTTCCGGGTGTTGGAGTTTCTCGCTGCATTGAAGACCCATTGGTGGCCTTTGGCTGTTGTCTGCTCTATGGTCGGGTTGTTGTCTCTTTGACACATTCCCCATTTCCATTCTCAATTTTACGTACCGTAATCATATACTTTAAATATTTAACATGAAATCTTTGGGATATTAATTAATACTGTAGATTCATTATTATTCATTGGATACTAATTTTCATGGATATGGTGGTTATAGGTGAACCACGAAATTAAATGCTCAATGAATGACAAATTTTCATAAGGCTTGCAAGAAGACTTCATCAAAACCACTAAACGAAATGTCCACGAACACGCATGTTTTCCTTCATTCACGAAAATTGGTATCCACAAAATTAAATGAATTCACAGTACTTATTTTGGAAATACTGACAAATGAAAGGACCTACAACAGACAATCGTAACATTTTATGCCACCAGTTTTTATTTCTAATCCATCCATATACCTTTTAAATGTTTAAATAATAACTGAATATATTTGTTTTCACTAAAGTTTCATATCAACATGATCAATATACAATATAAAATTCAAATATCTAATATGTATCATTTTTGGAGATGAAGGGATAAATCATAGTTTTTAGCTACAATGTATATTTACATCAACAATTTTATCAAATATCATGGTCTGATTTGAAGAATCCCTCAGACTATGAAAAAATGCCTTAAAGAGAACTGCTTAAAGCATGATTTGGATTTATAGATAATGTGAAAGCTAAATTTGTATATAAAAATTTAGTAAATAAAGTTATTGAACTACTACCAACAGTTAAATTTTCGAAATGGGAAGAACTATTGATTATTGATACAACAGAATGGTCAGAATATTTCAGGATAATCAAAAAATCCTGTAAAGATGTTTATTTAAGAACCTTTCAATACAAATTTTTGCATAGAATCATAGCAACTGATACCTTTTTATACAAAATTGAATTAAAAGACTCCAAGATGTGTACTTTTTGTAAACTTGGTGAAGAAACCATTGAACACCTATTTTTTGAATGCCCAATAACTTTTCAATTGTGGTAGTCTTTTTCAAATGTAGTAAATCTTTTTTTTGTAAACTTTGTTCTTAACAAAGAAAATGTGTTTCTTGCTTGCAAACATGAAAGTTTATTACTGAATCTGCTAGTCATAATTACAAAGAATTATATATACAAATGTAAATTAAAATAGAATAAAGAAATACCAATTTCTCGAATATTATATTGCAGAGAAAAATGATAGAGTCCAAGTTTGTGAAAAATTTTGGTCTCCTTTACATGTAATATTTAATTAATTATTAATTGATATAAATGAGATATTTTCTTTTTCTTTTATATATATTACAATGTATTATGAGCAAAAATTTATCCTTGAGCTTTTGATTTTTTTGTTTGTTCAGTCTTTAAAAATATTTTTTTTTTAAATGTAAGTCAAGATACATATTGTAGCAAAACAAATGAGTGGAGAGTACTTGTATTGTATGAGAGCAAGTCAGAGAGCAAGAGAATATTACCAAATAAAACTTATATGTAACCTTAAATACTATTATTGTAAAAATCAATTTGTCAGTGATATAATTATATACTGAATTATTTTCTATATGTAACTCCTTGATACCATTGTCAGGTGGTATTGTAGGGTACATGTATGTTAAATCCTGACTACTGAAAAACAAATAAAAGATTGAAAAACATATTTACATTTTTTGAGTGCTGCGAGAAAGATATTTCTCCTCACTGGTGAAATATCTGTTTTCAGCAAATGACAGGTTGAAATTTAATTATAAATGAGTATAATCTTGATTTCTTTGTAATTTCCTATTGTGAAGTCCTGAAAAAATGCGACCATGCCTGATGATGTGACGTTAATATCTATAAAAATGTTTAAAAAGGAAGGAAAAAAAAACAATTAGAAAAAAGAGCCCACCTCTATAACCCTTGTATAATCATATTTCTCTACTCTCAAAAATTAAATTTAACTATTTAAAAAGCTCAGCAAGCCTTATGCTTTTAATATAAAAATTTAACTGTCTCCAGTGGAGAAATATTGTTAATCCAATATCCAACATTAACTTACCCCATCTGATAATTCTGAATCACTTGAATCAGAATCACCCCAGAATTCCATATCACTATCACCACATATTATCACTACATTCTGAAAAGTATGAAAACAAATTCACTTAAATATTTAGGAAAATACATATGTAATATATTCCTAATTCAATGATTTTGCTAGAGACTTGTAATTTTAACCATTTACAAAAATAATTTTGATCCTGCAAAATTGACTAAAGCCCTCAAAATTCAATTTAAACCCTCACTCAAATCATCTTTGGTACCTGACTTTATACTGCTTTTTTCATGTCTGGTAAGTGTTTAACCGTTCAAACATTGGAATTTCCAGCAAGCTTTGTTAAAGATTTCTAAAACTAATTCCCATTTTTATGAAAGAAATACTTTCAAAGGGAGATAATTCAATACAAATTTTACACCACTCAAATTTTGTCAAGGTACAATTTATTTTCATATGATGGCTTTAGAGTTCTTTGGTCTTTTAACATGTTTAAAGACACACTATATCATTATTCTTTTTTTCAACTTAATTTTCTAAATTCTATAACAAAATTGCAGTACTCCACCATAAGTTCTCGTAAAACAACAATGGCGGTCACGTCATGGAAGGGTAAACAAGATTTGACTATCATTTCCATGTCACAATCGGGATGGCAATGAATCTATATATAGATGATCATGTGAAAAAACATGTGGTTGCCATGTGACACGTGCGTGATGACTTCAGAGGCGTCTGCACTTACATTGTAGCTAATGTAAACAAAATGGGACACAAGGGAAAAGAACTGACATCTGATCAGAAAAGTTGTCTCTCTGCATTAAATGATGCAGGTTACAGAAAAAGTGATATCTTCATATTGACAGGTATTAAACAGAGTACTGTTTACAGTTTTTTGAAGAGGGATGAGCACCGGGGTGATATGGAAAACATTAAGAGAACAGGCAGACCAAAATCCTTTCATGACCGGGACATGAGAAACTTTCCCGTTGCGTAAAAAAACATCGCCATAAATCTTTTTCTGAAATTACTAATATTTTTAATGAGAGCATTGATCAACCTTTCTCTAAACAAATTGTTGAACATAAACTACATTCTGATGGGTTCCACAAGCGGTCAGTAAAGAAAAAAATTTGTATCCGTGTAGTCAACAAGAAACAAGAGGCTCTCAAGAGCCTGAATCGCTCACCTTAATTCTTTTGGTTAAATCTCTCATCAATGATTATTTTGGCTTTTCAATTTATTTAAATGTTTTTTGGATCGTCCTATTTTCTTCAAAAGCCAAAAAAAATAATCATTTTCTCCTATGTTCTATTTTAGCCATAGGAGCTATGTTTCTTGACATACAAGGAAATAAAATATAAAATTTATACTAGATACTCTGAAACTCATTTAGCCTAAGTTTGGCTGAAATTGATACAGCAGTTTCAAAGGAGAAGATTTTTTAAAGTAAGTCAACATGATGAACAAATTGTGAAAAAAGTCTTTAAAGGGCAATAACTCCTTAAGTGGTCAATTGACAATTTTGGTCAATTTGACTTAATTAAAGATCTTACTTTGCTGAACATTATTGCTGTTTACAGTTTATTTCTATCTATAATTATGTTCAAGATAATAAAAAAAAACCCAGCAAAATTTCCTTAAAATTATCAATTCAGGGGCAGCAACCCAACAACAGGTTGTCTGATTCATCTGAAAATTTCAGGGCAGATAGATCTTGACCTGATAAACAATATTACCCAACGTCAGATTTGCTCTAAATGCTTTGGTTTTTGAGTTATAAGCCAAAAACTGCATTTGACCCCTATGTTCTATTTTTAGCAATGGCGACCATGTTTGTTGATAGATCACAACTTCGGATACAATTTACAAACTAGATACCCTAAGGAACATTCAATTAAAGTTTGGAAATATTTGGCCCAGTAGTTTCAGAGGAGAAGATTTTTGTAAAAGATTACTAAGATTTACGAAAAATGGTTAAAAATTGACTATAAAGGGCAATAACTCCTAAAGGGGTCAACTGACCATTTTCGTCATGTTGACTTATTTGTAAATCTTACTTTGCTGAACATTATTCCTGTTTACAGTTTATCTCTATCTATAATAATATTCAAGATAATAACCAAAAACAGCAAAATTTCTTTTAAATTACCAATTCAGGGGCAGTAACCCAACAACAAGTTGTCTGATTCATCTGAAAATTTCAGGGCAGATAGATCTTGACCTGATAAACAATATTATCCCATGTCAGATTTGCTCTAAATGCTTTGGTTTTTGAGTTATAAGCCAAAAACTGCATTTGACCCCTATGTTCTATTTTTAGCAATGGCGACCATGTTTGTTGATTGATCACAACTTCGGATACAATTTACAAACTAGATACCCTAATGAACATTCAGTTAAAGTTTGGAAATATTTGGCCCAGTAGTTTCAGAGGAGAAGATTTTTGTAAAAGATTACTAAGATTTACGAAAAATGGTTAAAAATTGACTATAAAGGGCAATAACTCCTAAAGGGGTCAACTGACCATTTTCGTCATGTTGACTTATTTGTAAATCTTACTTTGCTGAACATTATTCCTGTTTACAGTTTATCTCTATCTATAATAATATTCAAGATAATAACCAAAAACAGCAAAATTTCCTTAAAATTATCAATTCAGGAGCAGCAACCCAACAACAGGTTGTCTGATTCATCTGAAAATTTCAGGGCAGATAGATCTTGACCTGATAAACAATATTACCCAACGTCAGATTTGCTCTAAATGCTTTGGTTTTTGAGTTATAAGCCAAAAACTGCATTTGACCCCTATGTTCTATTTTTAGCAATGGCGACCATGTTTGTTGATAGATCACAACTTCGGATACAATTTACAAACTAGATACCCTAAGGAACATTCAGTTAAAGTTTGGAAATATTTGGCCCAGTAGTTTCAGAGGAGAAGATTTTTGTAAAAGATTACTAAGATTTACGAAAAATGGTTAAAAATTGACTATAAAGGGCAATAACTCCTAAAGGGGTCAACTGACCATTTTCGTCATGTTGACTTATTTGTAAATCTTACTTTGCTGAACATTATTCCGGTTTACAGTTTATCTCTATCTATAATAATATTCAAGATAATAACCAAAAACAGCAAAATTTCTTTAAAATTACCAATTCAGGGGCAGTAACCCAACAACAAGTTGTCTGATTCATCTGAAAATTTCAGGGCAGATAGATCTTGACCTGATAAACAATATTATCCCCATGTCAGATTTGCTCTAAATGCTTTGGTTTTTGAGTTATAAGCCAAAAACTGCATTTGACCCCTATGTTCTATTTTTAGCAATGGCGACCATGTTTGTTGATAGATCACAACTTCGGATACAATTTACAAACTAGATACCCTAAGGAACATTCAGTTAAAGTTTGGAAATATTTGGCCCAGTAGTTTCAGAGGAGAAGATTTTTGTAAAAGATTACTAAGATTTACGAAAAATGGTTAAAAATTGACTATAAAGGGCAATAACTCCTAAAGGGGTCAACTGACCATTTCCGTCATGTTGACTTATTTGTAAATCTTACTTTGCTGAACATTATTCCTGTTTACAGTTTATCTCTATCTATAATAATATTCAAGATAATAACCAAAAACAGCAAAATTTCCTTAAAATTACAAATTCAGGGGCAGCAACCCAACAACGGGTTGTCTGATTCATCTGAAAATTTCAGGGCAGATAGATCTTGACCTGACAAACAATAATACCCCATGTCAGATTTGCTCTAAATGCTTTGGTTTTTGAGTTATAAGCCAAAAACTGCATTTGACCCCTTTGTTCTATTTTTAGCAATGGCGACCATGTTTGTTGATCAAAACTTCGGATACAATTTACAAATTAGATACCCTAAGGAACATTCAGTTAAAGTTTGAAAGTATTTGGCCCAGTAGTTTCAGAGGAGAAGATTCTTGAAATAGTTTACGACGACAGACGACGGACGACGACGGACGCCAAGTGATGGCATAAGCTCACTTGTCCCTTCGGGACAGGTGAGCTAAAAATGAGGGAGATATTGCAGGGGGAATTTTACATAAAACTGTTATTGCACACTGGAGTAAAGTAATCTTCAGCGATGAGTGCAAGGTAGTCATTAGGCAAGATTCTCGTGTCAGTGTTTGGAGAAAGGTCGGAGAAGAGTGGCTGACAGATTGTATTTGCCCTCCATCTCAGCGCAAGTATAGTTTAATGATCTGGGGATGCATCACTTACCATGGTGTCTTAACTATTACCATTGTTGAAGGGAACATAAATGCCTTAAAATACATTGACATTATTGACAATAACTTGTGGCCAGTGGTTGTTCGTCATTTTCCAGATAATAACTATGTTTTTCAAGATGATAATGCCCCCGTCCATCGAGCCCGATCTGTTCAAGATTTTTATTAGGGTAACGGAACTAAATAGCATAAACTGGCCAGCTCAGAGTCCCGACCTCAATATTATTGAGAATTGTTGGTGGGTATTAAAAAGGGAACTGCAAAAACGAACTCAGAACATAAATAACACCAAAGACCTGGAACGTGAAATTCATGACATTTTAAGGTAGGATTTTTTTATTTTGTTACTTGTTCAATAGTTCCAAGTTTTTTCATGTGCAGATTTACATTGAATGGCAGCCATTTTGTTTTTACGAATACTTATGGCGGACGACTGTACACTATATTGGTTGTATTTGTATGATCTCTGAAAATGAACTTTAATTGTCCCTTTGAAAGCTAAATCTGTTAGTTTGAACTTTCAAGCTGTGGTGGGTTCCATAAAATTAATAATAATACTTTTAATACCACAACACTAAAATTGGCCTGGAGAAAACACTGCTCTTAAAATGACTAATTGTTTGTGTTGGTAATAATCAGATATTTCCTAGACTTCTTTATAACACAAATTATTTCTATTCTGCTGAAAACCAATTTGATATAAACTGTTACAAGCACACTACTGATCTCTAGTCAAAAGGACCCCCTTAAGATCCAGTATACAGGAGTACTGTAAAATCAACAAAAAAGGGTAGCATATAGATAACCATTCTTAAATAACTGCATATGACCTTAAGGTTGAGTGATGTATGATATCCCTATAAAACTCACAGTATCTGAGATTCCTGATACACTGGCTGTGCTGGATATAATATCATCCTCATCTGAACAGACTTCATACTCGAATGAGATTCTGTCAGCATCAACCTCTACAGACATAACATCCTCAGTACCATTGGTTCCAACCTCTACACCTATAGCATCATCATCATTGTCAGCATCTAGCTCGATGGCTATTATATCTGGTTCAGAATCTCCCCTTTCCTATAATTGATATACACTAGTTTACTATGCTTTCTTAGCTTAATATGTTTTAATGAGGTTTATTGCTATACAGTGTGTTTTCAAAGCACTTCTTTTTTCTTAGTGGATGAACATATATAGGAATGTGAACTTTCAGCCAAAATGGAAAATGCTGGTATTAATGGTTTCCCCACCAACTCTATATAATGTTTATGCCTCGAAAGACCTACTGTAAAAGTTTGGTATTGGGACTATTGGTAGTGAATGACAATAACATTGCAGGTCTCACAATATACACAAGGTTATGACTTTTTCAGTAAAATATGATGATGCCCCCTTTTGTATATGAGCAGTTATTTCATTTGTAAAGGGGCATAACTCTAAAACGGTATAAGTGACTTCACCAAAATTCAAAGTTGATCTTTGTGTTGTGGTAATAAGCATTATGAATAAGTTTCATAACATTTGGTTGTTTCAAATTAATTATTGAAAGTACAGACTGATGGACTAGGGAAAACTTAATGACTCTCTCTGCTACAGCAGGACATAAAAACATTTCCAAAGTAGTATACATGGTCTTTCCTTTAAGATCATTTATAGTTTATGTAAACAAGATGGATAAATCGCAGAAAAGTGCTGTTAACTTTTTCGTAAAAAGTCTACGTCTTAGCGCATCGTCGGAAACGACAAGCGCAGAGGATGATAACACGTAGACCTGCAGACATGTTTGGTCTGAGATTGAACCAAGCGGAGGGATGACATAGCAACGTTACTAGTTAACAACGAACACATCATTGCCTGATATCGTTTCCTGTGACATTAAATACGACTAGTATTTATTATGGAGTGTGATCATTTCTGGGCTAATAAATACCGGTTACAAACTTGGTACAATATTAATTTTATTTTCAAATAAAGAGTTCAAAAGTCCCTGTAGTGCACATATATATCTATTCTAATATGTATACAAGGGCAGTTACTAAAAAAAAAGCCTTTTTTTTTTTCATTTAATATCTAAGAGAAATAAAAGCTTCAGGCCAAATGCAATGGTATATCAATTATGATTTATATTTCAAAGGGGGCATAGTTGGTTAAATTATTTGATCAGGACTTATTTTCGCGAGTTTCAAAGACATTGGTGATGATATAAATTTCACAAAAATCTGGCAACACATGACGGACACCCGGCATTTCTGTCCCCTGCAACGCGTTAAGACAAGTAATAAAAAAATCCCATGTGGAGGCTCAAATTGCGGGAAAGGGGGGGTATCACTTCAGAGCCTATATTTCGAAGTTCCATATGCAAAAGGGCCTTTGTAATGGATCCATTTTGAGATTTCATATTTCAATTGGATGTGAAACTTTAACCTCACATATTACTGTATCTAATGATGGTAGTTACGAGAAAACAACAAAATTCTGATAGAAACTTATATATTGAGGGGTATTTTGAAATTAAACAAAAATATAGCCATTGTTGGATTGTAGGGGAAGTACACATGTATACAGGAAAAACGTCAGAAAAAAAAAGTGCATAAAAGGTCCTAAAATTTTTTTAAAACAGTTTCGCATCCACATCATTTTAACCCTGGCTACGCCACTGATTTATCTACATATCATGTTCAAAACAACAACATGTAAATTTGTGATTTTTACTTACAGAAACCCATCTATGTCTTCTCCTACCAGTAGATGCAGCTGACAAGTTTTGTGCTAAAATGAATAGAAATACTCATAAAAATATTAAGTCAACTCTAAAACAAGGATGCACATGCTGTCATGCTAAACAAACCACACATGCTAAACAATGTACACAACATCTTGCCAATGCTGAAACATGTCAAAAGCTTATCGAATTTGTACCAACATGTTATTTAGAGTTGTTGCCCATTTAATTTTAACATACAAAACTGTAATAATTATATACTTTCCATGTTTACCTCTGTTAGAACTCGTGTCTGATGTTTGACCTTCGAAACTATTTTGTTTTTTCTGCTGTTCCCCTGTCTGTGTACTGGGACTATGTACGAGTATGTCAATCAACTTTGGACAAGAAACAGTCACTATCTGAAAATAAACAACTTTTTTTCATAAAATACTGACGAGAATAACCATGATAACTAATTATATAAATTAAGAGTGTGGAAACTAAACAAGAGGCTCTCAAGAGCCTGAATCGCTCACATTAATTCTTTTGGTTAAATCTCTCATCAATGATTATTTTGGCTTTTCAATTTATTTAAATGTTTTTTGGATCGTCCTATTTTCTTCAAAAGCCAAAAAAAATAATCATTTTCTCCTATGTTCTATTTTAGCTTTAGGAGCTATGTTTCTTGACATACAAGGAAATAAAATATAAAATTTATACTAGATACTCTGAAACTCATTTAGCCTAAGTTAAGCTGAAATTGATACAGCAGTTTCAAAGGAGAAGATTTTTTAAAGTATGTCAACATGATGAACAAATTGTGAAAAAAGTCTTTAAAGGGCAATAACTTCTTAAGGGGTCAATTGACAATTTTGGTCAAATTGACTTAATTGAAGATCTTACTTTGCTGAACATTATTGCTGTTTACAGTTTATTTCTATCTATAATTATATTCAAGATAATAAACAAAAACAGCAAAATTTCCTTAAAATTATCAATTCAGGGGCAGCAACCCAACAACAGGTTGTCTGATTCATCTGAAAATTTCAGGGCAGATAGATCTTGACCTGATAAACAATATTACCCCATGTCAGATTTGCTCTAAATGCTTTGGTTTTTGAGTTATAAGCCAAAAACTGCATTTGACCCCTATGTTCTATTTTTAGCAATGGCGACCATGTTTGTTGATAGATCATAACTTCGGATACAATTTACAAACTAGATACCCTAAGGAACATTCAGTTAAAGTTTGGAAGTATTTGACCCAGTAGTTTCAGAGGAGAAGATTTTTGTAAAAGATTATTAAGATTTACGAAAAATGGTTAAAAATTGACTATAAAGGGCAATAACTCCTAAAGGGGTCAACTGACCATTTCCGTCATGCAGACTTATTTGTAAATCTTACTTTGCTGAACATTATTCCTGTTTACAGTTTATCTCTATCTATAATAATATTCAAGATAATAACCAAAAACAGCAAAATTTCCTTAAAATTACCAATTCAGGGGCAGCAACCCAACAACAGGTTGTCTGATTCATCTGAAAATTTCAGGGCAGATAGATCTTGACCTGATTAACAATATTACCCCATGTCAGATTTGCTCTAAATGCTTTGGTTTTTGAGTTATAAGCCAAAACTGCATTTGACCCCTATGTTCTATTTTTAGCAATGGCGACCATGTTTGTTGATAGATCATAACTTCGGATACAATTTACATACTAGATACCCTAAGGAACATTCAGTTAAAGTTTGGAAGTATTTGGCCCAGTAGTTTCAGAGGAGAAGATTTTTGTAAAAGATTACTAAGATTTACGAAAAATGGTTAAAAATTGACTATAAAGGGCAATAACTCCTAAAGGGGTCAACTGACCATTTCCGTCATGTTGACTTATTTGTAAATCTTACTTTGCTGAACATTATTCCGGTTTACAGTTTATCTCTATCTATAATAATATTCAAGATAATAACCAAAAACAGCAAAATTTCTTTAAAATTACCAATTCAGGGGCAGTAACCCAACAACAGGTTGTCTGATTCATCTGAAAATTTCAGGGCAGATAGATCTTGACCTGATAAACAATATTATCCCATGTCAGATTTGCTCTAAATGCTTTGGTTTTTGAGTTATAAGCCAAAAACTGCATTTGACCCCTATGTTCTATTTTTAGCAATGGCGACCATGTTTGTTGATAAATCACAACTTCGGATACAATTTACAAACTAGATACCATAAGGAACATTCAGTTAAAGTTTGGAAGTATTTGGCTTAGTAGTTTCAGAGGAGAAGATTTTTGTAAAAGATTACTAAGATTTACGAAAAATGGTTAAAAATTGACTATAAAGGGCAATAACTCCTAAAGGGGTCAACTGACCATTTCCGTCATGTTGACTTATTTGTAAATCTTACTTTGCTGAACATTATTCCTGTTTACAGTTTATCTCTATCTATAATAATATTCAAGATAATAACCAAAAACAGCAAAATTTCCTTAAAATTACCAATTCAGGGGCAGCAACCCAATAACAGGTTGTCTGATTCATCTGAAAATTTCAGGGCAGATAGATCTTGACCTGATAAACAATATTACCCCATGTCAGATTTGCTCTAAATGTTTTGGTTTTTGAGTTATAAGCCAAAAACTGCATTTGACCCCTATGTTCTATTTTTAGCAATGGCGACCATGTTTGTTGATAAATCACAACTTCGGATACAATTTACAAACTAGATACCATAAGGAACATTCAGTTAAAGTTTGGAAGTATTTGGCCCAGTAGTTTCAGAGGAGAAGATTTTTGTAAAAGATTACTAAGATTTACGAAAAATGGTTAAAAATTGACTATAAAGGGCAATAACTCCTAAAGGGGTCAACTGACCATTTCCGTCATGTTGACTTATTTGTAAATCTTACTTTGCTGAACATTATTCCTGTTTACAGTTTATCTCTATCTATAATAATATTCAAGATAATAACCAAAAACAGCAAAATTTCCTTAAAATTACCAATTCAGGGGCAGCAACCCAACAACAGGTTGTCTGATTCATCTGAAAATTTCAGGGCAGATAGATCTTGACCTGATAAACAATATTACCCCATGTCAGATTTGCTCTAAATGTTTTGGTTTTTGAGTTATAAGCCAAAAACTGCATTTGACCCCTATGTTCTATTTTTAGCAATGGCGACCATGTTTGTTGATAGATCATAACTTCTGATACAATTTACAAACTAGATACCCTAAGGAACATTCAATTAAAGTTTGGAAGTATTTGGCCCAGTAGTTTCAGAGGAGAAGATTTTTGTAAAAGATTACTAAGATTTACGAAAAATGGTTAAAAATTGACTATAAAGGGCAATAACTCCTAAAGGGGTCAACTGACCATTTCCGTCATGTTGACTTATTTGTAAATCTTACTCTGCTGAACATTATTCCTGTTTACAGTTTATCTCTATCTATAATAATATTCAAGATAATAACCAAAAACAGCAAAATTTCCTTAAAATTACCAATTCAGGGGCAGCAACCCAACAACGGGTTGTCTGATTCATCTGAAAATTTCAGGGCAGATAGATCTTGACCTGTTAAACAATAATACCCCATGTCAGATTTGCTCTAAATGCTTTGGTTTTTGAGTTATAAGCCAAAAACTGCATTTGACCCCTATGTTCTATTTTTAGCAATGGCGACCATGTTTGTTGATAGATCAAAACTTCGGATACAATTTATAAAATAGATACCCTAAGGAACATTCAGTTAAAGTTTGAAAGTATTTGGCCCAGTAGTTACAGAGGAGAAGATTCTTGAAATAGTTTACGACGACAGATGACGGACGACAGACGACGGACGACGACGGACGCCAAGTGATGGCATAAGCTCACTTGTCCCTTCGGGACAGGTGAGCTAAAAAGTGAGCAATTTTCCAAGTTTTAAAGGGGCATTACTCTAGAAAAGTATTGATTCACTGGCCAAATCTATGTATCTGTGTATAAGTTTCAAAAATTTAGACATGGAAAACTTAAATTTGAGTGAAGAAATGAAAATGCCCTGGACGGAAGGGCGGTCAGGGTTAATACTGGATGTCATCATTGTCCACAGCAGCGGTCATAAAAAAATGAAAAGATTTTTGGATGCCACAGCCATAGCATTTTCAAAACAATCTGAAGATCCCTGAATCAATTTAAATTAATAATTACCTGATTTACTTGATTTGATGAATTACTTCTTTTCTTTGGTATAGCGACTAATTGTTCTTTCTTAACCATACATGAGTCAGGTAACTGGTAGCAGTTGGCATCTATCAATTTCCTGAAAATAAAAGACAGATGTAAAACATTATAGAGATTCATAATTTCAGATAAAGATTATCGACCCAGACCTCCCCGTTTAGATAAGTTTATAGTTACTTCCGTTGTACAAGTTGATAGGGGAATATATCATTTTGACAATATTACAGCAATTTAAAAACCAATCAATCAATAATTCTTATTCACATCCTTTGGTCTTCCATTTATTAGCAGTTACGTCTTGTTACCATTCATTATTAAGTCTCCCAAACAAAGTTTGGAGACTTATTGTTTTTGCTCAGTTCTTATGATTTTTATTATTCTTCTTCTTTTTCTTTTTCTTTTTCTTCCGCCACTTTAAAAAAAATGAACTTGTCCGCAGCGTTTCTCAAAAACCACTTGTCAGATTTACTTAGGGTTTCATAAAATGTGTGCATTGGGGTCTATTAAGGGGTATTTTGGGGGGCCAAAAGAAGGGAGGGGTTTACTATAGAACCCTATGGGATTTTATTTTCGAAAATTTTCAAATGAATATAACTTGAAAACTTTAAGTGATAAACACACACAGTCTTCAGAAATGATCATAGGACAATAAAACAAATCACATGAAATAAAGGGAATCCCTGGGGGGTCATCCCACCCCCTTAAATTTGAGAATATACTATTATCTTGTAAATGGTCCAAATCCCCACCCCTAAACCATATATATTCTTGAATGGGACGATAAAACAAATTTAATGTTGTAAAAGGGAATTCCTGGGGGGTCACCCCCACCCCGTTCAATTTGAGAATGTGCTATTATCTTGTAAACGTTCCAGATCCCCACCCCAAAACCATATAAATTCTTGTAGGGGACAATAAAACAAATCAAATGAAATTTAAGGGAAGTCCCTGGGGGTCACCCCCACCCCATTAAATTTGAGAATGTGCTATTTACTTGTAAACTGTCCAGATCCCAACTCCTAAACCATATATATTCTTGTAGGGGACAATAAAACAAATTAAATGGGAAAAAAAGGAAGTCCTTAGGGGGTCACCCCACCCCCTCTTGTTTGAAAACTTGTAAACGGTCAAGATCCCCACCCCTTAACCATATTTATTCTTGTATTGGACAATTAAACAAATCAAATGAATATGGGAGCTTTGTTTGGGAGACTTCTTAACAGCATCCTGTTACAATTACTTCTTGTTTATCTTCGTATTTAAATACTGAAGAAACAAGAAGTTGCACACAATTCCTTGCAATGCATTTTTATATAAATGAGGTCTTTCACTTTAGTCTTTTAGATCTGTTTATCATGTTTATCCTTGCTGCAAGACTTGAAACACCCAATTTATAGGATTATTTTTATATAAACTTGCTGTCATTTCAATTTTTGCCCTTTCTCTCCTAAATACAAATCAATCAAAAAGTACAGCTTTATAATTAGTTAATGTTTATTCCTTCAGACATATCCAATAGATATACAAATAATAAATAGCAAATTATAATGTTTCTATCAAAACATACAGTTGATTAAACAATAAATAAGCGATCACAAAATTAGGCATTGCAGTCAACTCAATGGTACAGAACATGCGTATTATATACATATACATAAAACTGAGAATGGAAATGGGGAATGTGTCAAAGAGACAACAACTTGACCATAGAGCCAACAACAGTGGAACGCCACCAATGGGTCTTCAATGCAAAGAGAAACTCCGGCACCCTGAGGAGTCATTCAGCTGTCCCCTAAACAAATATGTATACTAGTTCAGTGATAATGTATACAATTATAGATAAATACTTACGTTGCTTCTGTGAAGGTAAACTTATCAACTCCAAATACTTTTCCCAGAGGATCTTTTTTACAGAACACGATACTAGGGTCATTTGGATTATACAACTGTCTGCTACCAATGTAATCCTTCAGATAACTACAGACCTTCAATTTACAGATAATTAAGTTGAAATTAAGAACGCAAGTTTTTATAGTGTCAAAATTGATATGGTAGCATTTTTCACAATAATAAAAAATTTCTTCATTTATTGTTATGTTTACAGTATTTAAGGTGGTACCTAACCATTTCACTAAAATTAATTTGGCTCGTTTTATTTTGATAGAATTTTGACAAAGTATTTACTTTGACCCTTTAACAAAAATATGTAAATTCTAAAAATTTTGAACCAACCGTTTTGTCAGAAAAATTGCACTGGTTATATAGCAGTTTGACAAAGACCAATTTTGATCTTTGAGAAGCTTATTATTCCCTTTACAACACAACGTAATTAAAACGTTTAGCTGACTTTACAGAGTTATCTCCCTGTAGTGTTAGGTACCATCTTAAATATGCTGATTGCAATAAATATAAAATCACTACTGAAAATATGAATGAAAGCTTTAATTATTGCGAAACCTGGTGCTGTGCATTTTTGGCATTAATACAATCATGGAAATAATTTCTGAATTCAGAGAAATTTTTACCTCTTTTCTGGATAACACTTCCCATGATGCTCCTACTTGTTTAAGTAGGTCAAGAAATTCACGTCTGGGTCTGACCTACAAATATAAGACGATCATTAATTTTGATATTTGCTTTCAATACAATTTCATGTTCACAAGTTCTACTATAAATAGATAAAAAGATTACAAATTAACAAATATCCAGAAAACATAATTCCCTCTACTAGAGTAGGTGAGGCAAACAAATCTCCAATGTTTTAAAGAAACTGCCAAAACTTTCTGATAACTTACCATAGGATAATTGACCTCACATTCTTCAGTTGTTATGTAATGGGACTCTGTGAGTTGCTTCAAAGTAGATACATTTGATCCTGCAAGTGTGCTGTATGTATCAGGAGGCTGTCGTACAATTAAATTTGGATTATTGCACATGTTTACTTGGCTTGATGTTACTTGACCACTTATAGTGTAATTGTGCTGAAATAAAATAAAATTATGAAAATATTTAAATTGAATTAAGGATGCACACCTCTGAGGAGCAAAAAAAAAAACTAGAATAATTTATTTAAACTTTCTTTCTTAACCTGATATTTGGTTTTATAAGATTGTAAAAGAATAATGGGTGAAGAAAAAATCATATGGTGGTGCAGTGACAGGTGCACTTCTTTTTTAGCAATGTTTAGCTACAGCCTTTTAAAAGTACCAAATTTTCATGATTTTCCCATTCTTCATAAATTTTTACCTATTTTTGGGCTATTATCATGAAAAAAAACACCCAAATCCACAATTAAACTTTTTTTCATACTTTCAATTAAGATGAAGTGGACCAATCTGAATAAGTTTAAATTAAAATTACTATAGGTAGGTGTTAAATTGTTAATATAAGAAAGTTTAATCATATTTTGATGCTTTTTGTGTCAAATTCACCATGCTGTCGATTTTATAAATTTGTGTATTTGAAGAACAAAATGCATATTTTTTCAACTTCTTTGTTATAAATGATTGAGAAAATACATATCTATATCTAAGAAATTTGAAAAGAAAAAAAAAGATATGGGATGTACATGCTTCTGGTAAAATCATTTTTGTACCCCTCACCCATTTTCTAAAAATTTTGCCAAAAAAGTCTGACTGGATCATGTTGATTGGTAATAAAATTTTAAAAATTGATTACTCAAAAACTACTCATTGTAAATACACAATCTTTTCCCCTTATATCTTCACTGAGACTGAAATGTCAAAAGAATACATCCTTAATTTAAAGCATTTCAATCGTATCATTACATATCAATAAATACAACATTAAAATTGAGAATTGAAATGGGGAATGTGTCAAAGAGACAACAACCTGACCATAGAACATACAACAGCAGAAGGTCACCAAAAGGTCTTCAATGCAGCCAGAAATTCCCTCACAGGGAGGCCTCCTTCAGCTGGCCCCTAAATACAAATGTAAATATTATATACTAGTTCAGTGATAATTAACATTATTTAAACATTTATTTTTCATTCATGAAGAGAAAACTGTTTATCGGCTGATCGTAGTACATGGCCTTAAATTAACATGATTCATTTTTTATGCATGGAGTTCATTTTTTTTTTTTTAAATATGAACATGATGAATGCAAAAACTTTGTTCAGACTGATTAAGTCAATTATTTCATCATAAAAAGTTTTTAAACACAATAATTAATAATGCAATTATTATCCCAATTGAAAGTTTTATACTAAATAAAACAGTTAAATGACCATGACTGCACTTTTGATCAGTTAATATTCCCCATTACTGACACCAGGTGTAAACTAGAGGCTCTAAAGAGCCTGTGTCGCTCACCTTGGTCTATGTGAAATTAAACAATGGACACAGATGGATTCATGACAAAATTGTGTTTTGGTGATGGTGATGTGTTTGTAGATCTTACTTTACTAAACATTCTTGCTGGTTACAATTATCTCTATCTATAACAGTACTTTCTGTGGAAAATGTTATTGAAAATCTTCAAATTTTAAGAAAATTGTTAAAAATTGACTAGGAAGGGCAATAACTCCTTAGGGGGTCAATTGACTATTTTGGTCATTCTGACTTATTTTTAGTTCTTAATTTGCTGTACATTATTGCTGTTTACAGTTTATCTCTATCTATAATAATATTCAAGATAATAACAAAAAAACAGCAAAATTTCCTCAAAATTACCAATTCAGGGGCAGCAACATAACAACCAATTATCCGTATAAGCCAAAAACTGCATTTTACCCCTATGTTCTATTTTTAGTCATGGCGGCCATCTTGGTTGGTTGGCCAGGTCACTGGACAGAATTTTTAAACTAGATACCCCAATGATGATTGTGGCCAAGTTTGGTTAAATTTGGCTGAGTAGTTTCAGAGGAAAAGATTTTTGTAAAAGTTAACGCCGGAAGCAGGACGAAGACGGACGCCAAGTGATGAGAAAAAAACGTATAATTGTGATATTTGTAACACAGCTTTTTTGCAGTCATCATCTCTGAACACACACAAGCAAATTCCTCCCTGAACCTGCCTGGAATCCATGTTAGAAAGATTCTTTGTGTAAAGGGGGACTTTAAACGGATTCCCTCTACGAAATCAGTCTGATGAGGCTGTCGTGTCATTGACATCAATGTAAGAAAGTACTCTCCCTTCTACCAGAAGTCTTCTTATTTATCTTTTTTTCTTGCATAAATTTAACATTTGACTTTTCGTTTCAACCATCATTTGTATTGATGAACAGACAACTGTGTCAATCAACAAATAACTACTTGTTTTCAAAGTGCAATGATATATTGATATCACAGATTGTGTTAATTGTAAACGCTGATAAGAGTGTAATTCAACAAAAAAATATGATTTTTTTTTCATTTTCTCTTTAAAAAATTGCAATACTTTGCCAAATAAAAAGTGCAATAAAAAAAATCTACTAAAAATATTATTTTCAATCATTGCCTGGTTCAATCATTTCATGTGTGAAATTATACAGTAGTATCCCTTTCAATGCTTTTGTGAGACAGGATTCCAAGACTTTTACCCAAGAGAATTCAGAACAAATGCAAATTATAATTTCAATTAAACATTGAAGCCATGGTCTTCATGGTAAATGACAAAACATATTTTGATAATTACATTTTCAGATGAGGAGGATAAAAGTGAAAATGGAGAGAAAGGTCTAGAATGAGGAGTCAGATTTTATGACCCTTTAGCTGCTGCTACCATAGTGTGGATAAACTATACATAATTTGAGTTAAGTTAAATGGTTTTTAAAATATTTTGATTGCTACTTTTTTTTTTATTTCATTCTGATGGTGGTCAGTTCACCTCTTAAATGGGTAAAAAGCTGCTTGATGGAGTGTTGTTTACGATTGATGTAGACAACAAAATATATTGTATAGAAGATTATCATAGGTAAATTTCTTATACATTGAAATATAATTTAAGTTCAAGGTCCCACAGAGGGCATTTTTAGTCAACAATTATGATAAAAACATACGCAATATAAGCAACAACTATGGTGGAAGAAATTAAGCAATCAAATGTGAAACAAGGAGAAGAAATTAAAAATACTAATGAACTATTAATCAATATTGTTTTATTTAGAATTGGTAAATACATATCCTTAGTTGATTGTAGCCAATTAAAATTGTTTTAAAGTCTAACTGCATTCACAACCAAATTGCTTTATTATAATTATTTTGTTCTTGTTGTTATTGGTTTTGGTAGGTGGCTTTGGTTTTGGTAGGTGGCTTACTTATTAAGTTATGGCGCCTTAAATTCATATAACATAAATATTATGTATATGCATTCAGCCCTTAATTTATTTTAGTATTTCATTTTGGCAAGTAATTTATATATGAAACATAAATATAGCAAATTCATGTTTAGGTTCTAAACACACGTACATAGCCCATGATACATGCAAGCTTGAGGCAAATGCCCACATAGCACAAGGTTTATAAAACAGCATTGAGAAGATACAAAGAATTGGTAACACATAACAGGCATTGCTTAAACATTTGAAACACACTACACCAACATAGGAAGGTGCATAAATACATAATTGTTGAAGGAATTTAAGTCAAGGAAGAAAAATTATATCTAGGCTATTCTGATTTATTAGATTATTATAAACCATCTATTAATTGATTAAAGGGACTATTCTAACAATTGCCTATTTTAATTGAAACTTAAAAATTGTTAGATTAATCAGAATGAAAACAAAACATAATTTTTAATTGATCCACAAAACATTACAAGATGAAGATAATATGAATTGGAAGGAAAATGGTAGGAAACAGCTGAACATGCTGAAAGATTACAAGCTATGTAACGGTGCTGATGTGGTGCTTACATAATACCAGAAGTGCCTAATTTAGCCTAGATCTCCTAATAGTAAGACATGCTTGTATTTATGACTTTTACCTAGGAAAATTCAGAACAGGTGAAGCAGAAGAGCAAAAAAATGTTCCTTTAGCTGCTGCCAACAAAGTGTTATTCAAACAAATGTAGATACAAAAATCTAATATACAGTATACTATACCTAAGTTGAAGTTAAATGGTTTTAGAAATATTAAGATTGCTTTATTACTTTTTTTTTATTGCATTCCATGTAAATAAGGGTGTACCAGCAATACAAATGTATATTAAGTATGTGGTTATAGAGAGGTATCCCTTTAAATGCACCTAGGAAAATTCAGAACAAGTGAAGCAGAAGAGCAAAAAAATGTTCCTTTAGCTGCTGCCAACAAAGTGTTATTAAAACACATGTGGATAAAGAATCTAATATATAGTATACTATACATAAGTTGAAGTTAACCGGTTTTAGAAATATTATGATTGCTTTATTACTTTTTTTTATTGCATTCTATGTAAACCAAATGGATCAGCAATACAAATGTATATTAAGTATGATGTCAGTAATTTATGTTTATAATGTGTAGAATTATAGAGAGGTATCCCTTTAAAAGCACCTAGGAAAATTCAGAACAGGTGAAGCAGAAGAGCAAGAAAATGTTCCTTTAGCTGTGCCAACAAAGTGTTATGCAAACACATGTTGATAAAAAAAAATTTAAGATATATTATACTATACTTAAGTTGAAGTTAAATGCTTTTAGAAATATTACGTTTGCTTTATTACTTTTTTTATTGCATTCCATGTAAACCAGGATGTACAGGCAATACAAATGTATATTAAGTACGATGTAAGTAATTTATTTTGATAATGTGCAAGATTATAGAGTGGTATCCCTTTAAATGCTTCTGGGAGCAGGATTCCATGACTTTTACCTAGGAAAATTCAGAACAGGTGAAGCAAAAGAGCAAAACAATGTTCCTTTAGCTGCTGCCAACAAAGTGTTATTCAAACACATGTAGATAAAGAATCCAATATATAGTATACTATACAGAAGTTAAACGGTTTTAGAAATATTATGATTGCTTTATTACTTTTTTTTATTGCATTCTATGTAAACCAAGATGGATCAACAATACAAATGTTTAAAGAATGTCCATCCATGATGGCATTATTGAACAGGAAATGATCTGTGCTTGTTATATATTCTGCATGATAAGCGAATAGTTTACATTTCATTTGTCATTTATCTTAATATAAAGTTAGGGAATCCCCACACTTTTGGGTTTCAAGCTGTATGTAGAGGCCTTCAAATGTTTTGTTTTTATATGTTATACACTTGTACCACGGATTGATGAATAATTATAAACTTGTCTTACTTTAGTACAGTTTTGGGCCAAAGTATTGAAGGGCACTTAATTGGTAGGAAAATCTTTTATGTATTTTGTGTGCATTGTATTCTTATTCAACATGTCCAAAGATGAACAACAAGAATGTGCCCATAGTACATGGATGCTCCACCAGCACTATCATTTCTTTGTTCATTAGACTGTGAATTTGGAGTCAAAATTGCAATTTAGCATTAAAATTAAAGATCATATCAT
Source organism: Mytilus edulis (assembly GCF_963676685.1). Taxonomy (NCBI): domain Eukaryota; kingdom Metazoa; phylum Mollusca; class Bivalvia; order Mytilida; family Mytilidae; genus Mytilus; species Mytilus edulis. The sequence continues at coordinate 22,258 of NW_027268858.1, forward strand.
AGGGAATATGTGTACTAAATTTCAAATCTGGACTTCAATTTAATTGAACTACCTTGACCACAATACAAACGGACAAAAGAAAGGACACAGGTTAAAAAACATATGCCCCTGAGTGGAGAATAAAAAAAAGCTGGGAAGAGATAAGAGCCAGTTACAGGATACCTGATTGTAAATGTACAAAATTATGTACAATCAAAAAAGAAATTGAGAACTATTTTAACCATATTCCACTTTTAAAACTTTTCATATTTAATAATGAACACTAATTGAACAAATTCCTTCTTCCTCAAATTAATATCAAAAATATGTTACATAAAGAGTTTTGGCTTGAGTGAACCTTAAATTCAGTAATACTGATGATATCTATAAACAATAACAGCAACAGCTGTAATAGACATTTAAGATGCCCTGAGGAGCAGTACAACAATCATTAATTTTATTTTTTTTGTGGTTATAAATAACACCAAATATCTATCTTTGTTTTTCAAAGACATAATCAAAGTACTATTTCAAGTAAATAGGATATTTCAGTCTGCACCAAAAAAAAAATCAACATTTGGCAAAGATGTCTAAATAAAGTTTTGCAAAAATCTAATGGTTCAAATAAAGTTTAATTAGTTCATTTGTTGGCAGCATGTGACAACAATAGACTTGGTTGAAGAATGAATGAGAACATAAGATGCAAAACTACACTAACATATTATATCTCACTTGAAACTGCAATTCATTATCAAAAGCATCATTTAACCAGGGTATTAAGACCATTGTAACACAATGCAATGCAAGAAATAACACCAATACAAGAGAATACTGTATTGCTGTTATTTAATATGATGATCTTTGTCTATAGTTTCATATATGGGATTGTCTAAAATAAAAGTATGAATAATACAGACAAAGTCACTGAAAGACAAGCATTTTTAGAAGGAAGCACTTAGATAACACAAGTTTAAAAAGATGTTGTTAACAGTCAGATAAAAACTTGACCTTGTCCATTGCCAAAACATAAGTATTTACAGATGTATACAGTCCCCCAAAATTAAGTTCTGCAAAAATCTAATAGTTTGAATTAAGTTTAATTAGTTTTTTTGTTGGGGAATGTGACTACAATAGACTTGGTTGAAGAATGAATGAGAACATAAGATGCAAAACTACACTAACATATTATATCTCACTTGAAACTGCAATTCATTATCAAAAGCATCATTTAACCAGGGTATTAAGACCATTGTAACACAGTGCAATGCAAGAAATAACACCAATGCAAGAGAATACTGTATTGCTTTTATTTAATATGATGATCTTTGTCTATAGTTTCATATATGGGATTGTCTAAAATAAAAGTATGAATAATACAGACAAAGTCACTGAAAGACAAGCATTTTTAGAAGGAAGCACTTAGATAACACAAGTTTAAAAAGATGTTGTTAACAGTCAGATAAAAACTTGACCTTGTCCATTGCCAAAACATAAGTATTTACAGATGTATACAGTCCCCCAAAATTAAGTTCTGCAAAAATCTAATAGTTTGAATTAAGTTTAATTAGTTTTTTTGTTGGGGAATGTGACTACAATAGACTTGGTTGAAGAATGAATGAGAACATAAGGTGCAAAACTACACTATAACACATTAAATCTCACTTGAAACAGCAACTCATTATTGAAAGCATCATTTAATCAGGGTATCAATTGTAATGCAGTGCAATTCAAGAAATAACACCAATACAAGAGAATACTCTATTGCTGTTATTTAATATGATGATCTTTGTCTATAGTTTCATATTAGGGATTGTCTAAAATAAAAGTATGAATAATACAGACAAAGTCACTTAAAGACAAGCATTTCTCTATTATACACCATAATGACAGAAACCAGCAGTGTTTGGCATAAGTCCTGAACCAGAAAAATTGGAAATAAAACAGACAATTATATGAATTGCTGCAAAAGACTGTACACAATTTCATACTGTACTTGATCTATAAATGGATAAACAAAACAATTAGTAAATTAACCTATCCAACAACAAAAGCTTGAAAGAGAGCAACAGTAGGTGGACTTAATATACCTTTTATTAAAAGGGAGAGAAGCAATGAAAGTTAAAATGCCAAATAGACCATTAACAAAGCTAAATTGTTGAAAAAATATCATTCATATTGCTTAAAGAACATTATATGCTTATATATCTTCCTAAAGGATAATTGGTGAATGGTAGTTTTCTGAAAAGAGCTATGTTAAACAATATTCTACTTTCTACATTGTAGGAAAAACAAAGCTTAAATCATCTTGAGATAAACAACCAAAAATCAAACAGAAATATATTTTACATTCCGTGATTGCTTCAGTTTCATTGATGTTACAAGAAAAAAGCATACATGTATACATTACAAGAATTGACCTGTTTCTAATTGATAAAAAATGTTTCTGAGCTTATTTTGACAAATTTAGGCCAAACTGGGTTGTTAGGTTGTAAATGCAAATGGTTCCAATACCTTAATTTTTATTTTATATATTTACAATATACAGGGAAATACATGCACAAGTAATGTTTAACTGAAGAACCTTATGTGTAATGTAATAAATTACATTTATCAAATACCTAGAACTTTTATCTTTTCAGGGGAGTTGAGAATTAATATAGTTTATAATGTGTGATATTATAGAGTGGTATCCTTTTAAATGCTTTTGGAAGACAGAATTCTAAGACTTTTACCTAGGAGCATTCAGAAGAGGTGAAGAAGAAGAGCATTCAAGAACTAATGGATGGTTTTGATTGCTTGAATAAATGATCAATTGAATGCAAATTATATATTTCAATTAAAAATTGAAGCCATGGTGTACATGGAAAATGACAATGCAGGTTTTGATAATCAAATTTTCAGACATGGAGGATAAAAGTGAAAATGGAGGGAAAGGTCTAGCAGTTAGACAGCAAACGATTTAATGGCTTCTAAGGTCAAGACATTGGTCACGTGATAAAAAGTCAGAGTTTATGATATATTGGTAAACGTGCTTGCCTCATGGTTTTTGGATGTGTTCAATTCTAGATTGAATAAGCATAAGCTTTCTTATTTTATATAATTATTATTAAAAAGTGTTGTTCAAGTGTTATAAATTCACAAGTGAAGTGAAACTTTTTTTCTGAAAATTTGCGGAGGTGTATGAAAAATCCCTTATAATTCCTTAAATAGGTTTGGTAATGTATTGAGGGGTATACATTATGAAGTAAAACCAGTTTTGACTCTTTCAGATCACAAAAACTCTGGATATGCAATTGTGTCAGCTTATTTTTTGCGAAGAAGCGATCAAAGGGAGATAACTGGGTACCTGCATCATAGGATACTGCAAGTTATAACAACAGTAAATTAGAGTAAAATTAATGATTGAAGTTATATTTCAACCCTTTCTTGAATAACTTTTCGATATTTCATGTTCCTCTTCTACTTTAACATTAAAATTACTATAACAATTATTTTGTTTTTCTTTTTTAGAGATCATATGGACTACCAGATAGTGGTATTCTTGAAGCCACTCTAAGATTGACATGGGGTAGAGGAGCAGAAATAGAAAATGATGGGGCTATAGGTAGAATATGATCTTATGTTCAGTCAGAAACAGTCCCTCATATCTTTAACAATCAAGTGCCAACATAAAGGCATGCAAAATACACCTTTCTTCCCAGGTAGAAATTTATAAAAGTAAGAAATAACACCGATTCTTTTGTGTGTAATGAAAAATAAATATTTACTATAAGAATATTATTCATGCTAGTTTTTTTTCTTTTCAGTTGAATCCAATTATTGGTCAAACTACATCAGCAATCTCTATGAGTTTTTATTTAATATGATTATCAACGATCTTTGTCTATAGTTTCAGATAGAGGTTTGTATTTACAAAAATCCACAATCAAGACAAAGACACTTCGATTAGCTTTTCTAGAAGCAAATAATTGCTAGTTACAATACAATAATTGTTTTTTATTTCTAAATTGAAGAATTCAAAAAACACATTCATTTCATTATAATATGTTTTGTAGTTACAAATACAACCAATTTTTTAATGTGATTATTAAACGTTATGACTATCAAAGCCCTTAGTTCACAGTTGTAACGTGGCAAAAAAAGATAAAGAAAAAAAACATTTAGAGATTTTGCTTATTGAACAAATATTGAAGGGATGACTGTTGTTGGTAATGAGCAACATCCTGTGCAACTGTCTGGTATATCTGAGCTGTGATGACAAAATTGAAAAGATAAAGAAAAGAAAGTACCTAAAGATTTTGCTTGTGGACTGCTTGTTGAAGGAAACATGTTGCTGTTAAAAATATATCATTCTTTGTGACTGGTCAGTAATTTGTGGTCTGCAGTATAGCTTAGAGTTGAGAATTAATATAGTTTATAATGTGTGATATTATAGCATGTATAGAGTGGTATCCCTTTAAATGCTTTTGGAAGACAAAATTCCAAGACTTTTACCTAGGAGCATTCAGAAGAGGTGAAGAAGAAGAGCATTCAACATGTTCAAGAACAAATGCTTGAATAAATGATCAATTGAATGCAAATTATATATTTCAATAAAAAAATTGAAGCCATGGTGTACATGGAAAATGGCAATGCAGGTTTTGATAATCAAATTTTCAGACAAGGAGGATAAAAGTGAAAATGGAGAGAAAGGTCTAGCAGTTAGACAGCAAATGATTTAATGGCTTCTAAGGTCAAGACATTGGTCATGTGATAAAAGGTCAGAGTTTACGATATATTGGTAAACGTGCATGCCTCATGGTTTTTGGATGTGTTTCGTCTTATTTGTACTTGTACATTTATAAAAATCAAAGTGTTCAATTCTAGATTGAAAGCTTCATTATTTTATATAAATATTATTAAAAAGTGTTGTTCAAGTGTTATAAATTCACAATTTTTGTTCTAAAATTTGCGGAGGTGTACGGAAAATCCCTTATAATTCCTGAAATAGGTTTGGTAACGTTTTAATGGGTATAAATTATGAAGTAAAACCATTTTTGACTCTTTCAGATCACAAAAACTCTGGATAAGCAATTGTGTCAGCTTATTCCTTGCGAAGAAGCGATCAAAGGGAGATAACTGGGTACCTGCATCATAGGATACTGCAAGTTATAACAACAGTAAATTAGAGTAAAATTAATGATTGAAGTTATATTTCAATACTTTCTTGAATAATTTTACGACATTTCATGTTCTTCTTCTGCTTTAACATTAATATAGTCATGAAATGGCTGAAAATGACATTTTTTTTTAAAAACTTACAGGTTTTTGAAAACTTCCAAAGAAGAAAATTATAAATTTAACTGACTTTTCTCTAAAACTTGGATTCATTGTAAATTCTGAAACACCTTTTTGATAGATAAAAGGATACAAGAGGGGTTTATCAGTCATTTGTTAGCAGAACCTGTGTTACAATAGAATTTAACTTTTCATTACATTAAAATAGAAATATGATAAAAAGTAGATGTAGTAATTGCATGCTTCAAAATTGTGAACATCAACATTGAATGAAAAAAAGTCAATTTGCAGTGGACAGAAGTACATATATATTTTTTGTTATATTATTCCTGCTTTAAGATAGTGGGGGTACCAGGGGGTCTGGGATTGGAATCCCCTCTTTTTATGGAAGATTAATGCATTTGAATGGGAGCACATAGTTGGAACCCTACCCCTTTGACCTTTGGTTGAGAATAAGGAAAAGGAAACAATGGGCTTATTTACAGAATCAGTAATATACAATAAAAGAAGAGTATTGCAGTGATGTTTGAAACACGTATAACAAAAGAAGAAATGTATAGCAAAATAGAGAAACAATGGGTTCTTACTATAATAAGTACATTGGGTGCAACTAAAACTCTACTCCGTCCCCTGTTTAAAATTGGCTAGATCCACCCATAGATAAGAAACTGTAGAAAATGTACAAGTTCTGTTGCACGCCTTAATCTTGGCTTCTAAGGTCAAGACATTGGTCATGTGATAAAAGGTCAGAGTTTACGATATATTGGTAAACGTGCATGCCTCATGGTTTTTGGATGTGTTTCGTCTTATTTGTACTTGTACATTTATAAAAATCAAAGTGTTCAATTCTAGATTGAAAGCTTCATTATTTTATATAAATATTATTAAAAAGTGTTGTTCAAGTGTTATAAATTCACAATTTTTGTTCTAAAATTTGCGGAGGTGTACGGAAAATCCCTTATAATTCCTGAAATAGGTTTGGTAACGTTTTAATGGGTATAAATTATGAAGTAAAACCATTTTTGACTCTTTCAGATCACAAAAACTCTGGATACGCAATTGTGTCAGCTTATTCCTTGCGAAGAAGCGATCAAAGGGAGATAACTGGGTACCTGCATCATAGGATACTGCAAGTTATAACAACAGTAAATTAGAGTAAAATTAATGATTGAAGTTATATTTCAATACTTTCTTGAATAATTTTTCGACATTTCATGTTCTTCTTCTGCTTTAACATTAATATAGTCATGAAATGGCTGAAAATGACATTTTTTTTTCAAAAACTTACAGGTTTTTGAAAACTTCCAAAGAAGAAAATTATAAATTTAACTGACTTTTCTCTAAAACTTGGATTCATTGTAAATTCTTAAACACCTTTTTGATAGATAAAAGGATACAAGAGGGGTTTATCAGTCATTTGTCAGCAGAACCTGTGTTACAATAGAATTTAACTTTTCATTACATTAAAATAGAAATATGATAAAAAGTAGATGTAGTAATTGCATGCTTCAAAATTGTGAACATCAACATTGAATGAAAAAAAGTCAATTTGCAGTGGACAGAAGTACATATATATTTTTTGTTATATTATTCCTGCTTTAAGATAGTGGGGGTACCAGGGGGTCTGGGATTGGAATCCCCTCTTTTTATGGAAGATTAATGCATTTGAATGGGAGCACATAGTTGGAACCCTACCCCTTTGACCTTTGGTTGAGAATAAGGAAAAGGAAACAATGGGCTTATTTACAGAATCAGTAATATACAATAAAAGAAGAGTATTGCAGTGATGTTTGAAACACGTATAACAAAAGAAGAAATGTATAGCAAAATAGAGAAACAATGGGTTCTTACTATAATAAGTACATTGGGTGCAACTAAAACTCTACTCCGTCCCCTGTTTAAAATTGGCTAGATCCACCCATAGATAAGAAACTGTAGAAAATGTACAAGTTCTGTTGCACGCCTTAATCAAGAGAAAAAATCTAGTAACTATCCAAAGATCCAGAATTGAGTTTAAAACATAATAGTCAACACAAAGATAACTGAACAAAAAGCTGTATTGCAAACTTATATCATGCAGTTCTCATAATTCCTATTATATGTATTATTTCAATATTTGTTTTATTTTTTTTCTTATATTTGAATTCAAAAGTCCTGCAAACAACTGTTGAGTCCTTTCAATTAAATTATTGATTGAATAATCAGCTATTAAAGGTGACCATGCAGTATATAAAGTCTGAAAATGATTCTGCCGTAGCCGGCCGGTTTATACAGGTTTTACTGTATATAGATTGCAATCATTATATAAGTAACTGTGGTTGAGAAGGAAAGAGTGAAATCACAGGGCAGATAAACTGAAATTACACACACCAAGAAACAATCTGCAAATAGCTAAGTTCTACTTACATATTCTGCTCTTTTGTGATCTTCATTGGAGGCATACATGTTGGTGACAAAACTCTATCCTGTGTGACTGTCTGTGTGATGACCAATTGGAATAAAATGAAGAACGACATTATCTGGAGGCATACAGGTTGGTGACAGAAAAATTTCCTGTGTGACTGTCTGTGTGAAGACAAATTGGAATTACATGAAGAAAGACTTTATCTGGAGGCATACATGTTGGTGACAAAACTTTATTCTGTGTGAATGTCTGTGTGGTGACCAAGATGTTATCTGGAGGCATACATATTGGTGACAAACCGCTTATTTTTTTTTAAGCTTATTTTGAGTTATTGGGTTGTCAACTATTATTTATCATTTATCAGATGCCTATGAATGTTTCTATTAATAGTAAATACTGAATTTTTATGATTTTTTTTTATTGAATATAATAACTCCAAGTATCAAAAGTGATGTAGTACTTTTTGAAAACAATACAAATATCACTGTACATTGTAACAAACATGTGAATTTCAGATAAAATGCAAATCCAGGGCATTTTCCTCTGAGGCAAGCATTCTGTGATTAATATAAGATATGGACAACTATTGAAAAAGAGAGAAAGAGACTCTTGAAACATGCTGAAGAAAGGACAGTAACACATGCATGGACAAAAGACAAAGAGTTTTACGAAAAAAATTGAAATCCAATCATCAATGCACAGAGGGAGAGAAACATGTATAGTATATTATATTCTTTTTTTTTGTTGCTGGTGGTTTGAACCACAGGATTGTGTAAGTGTCAAATGTACATTGTAACAAACATGTCGATTTCAGATAAAATGCTAATCCCGAAACAGACATTCGCCTCTGAGGCAAGCATTCTGTGATTAATATAAGATATGGACAACTTTGGAAAAAGAAAAAAAGACTCTTAAATCATCCCAAAGAAAGGACAGTAACTCATGCCTGGACAAAAGAAAAATGAATTATAAGAAAAAAATTGTGAAATCCAATCATCAATGCAAAGAGGGAGAGAAACATGTATAGTATATTATACTCTTTTTATGTTTGTTGGTGGTTTGAACCACATGATTGTGTAAGTGTCTTGTGGGGTAAGAGCCATAGGTTCTTAATTATGTACCCCTGGCTAGCCTGCTTTGTAGTTGAAAAGACAGCCGAGTGTGAAAGTCTTTCTGCCAGTAAATAGCCTTTACACTAGCTATTCAAGACAACTACAATGCTTCCCCGCGATATCACATTGTGGAGCAACAAGGACCCTGGAGATGCAGTGTGTAGGCCCATCGTCGCATTGACACCCCCTTACACTCATCAATACTGCCCAAACTATGGTAAATAGTACCACTGCCTTGTGGTTAGATCTGGGAAGATCAAGGGCTATGGGAGAAAGCCCAGAAAGAAAAGACGAGAAGATTGAGCTTGTCAGCCATGGTAGGCAATTGTCTATGGGAAGGAAAACCCAGAAAGCATCCTGCAGATAGTAGGTTTCATGCATGGCTTATCACCAGGCAAAGTTTAACAGAAGCTGATTACGGAAACAACAAGTGTTTGAAAGGTAATTGATTTATTGATGTATGACATATGTAGAAAAAAGTCTATCTGATTAGTCTCAATGAACTAACAAAAAAATTAAGGATGTGCCTAGATAAGGTTTTGGAAATTGATTCTGATGTTCAAACTCCTTGTTTTTCCCCTACAATACAGGGTAAAATATTCTGCTCCGGTTTCCAGATATTTAATTTTTTAAAAATTAGCAGGAAAAGGTTCACCTGATCAGACCATAAATTTTGCATTGGTAGTATTTGGGTCTTAAATTGAAAGAAAAGAAATCTAGTCTGCATACATCCTTAAGGAAGTTCGCTACTCAGTTTCAAAATAACAAGCTTGTCATAACACTATTATATATTGATAGGGGTTAAATAAAGGAACCAAAATAGCAAAACATAAATATAGGTCAATGTGCTTGTTTTCAGGATATTAACCTTTGAAAATTTGGCGGGAAAATGATTTCCTTTGATTTTTCATTGCTTTATCATTGACAAGTTAAAGCTGTCAAAAACTATTAAAAAATAACAACGATTTTATAAGACTTTAACAGATGGTTTATAATCATACATATAAAAGATTTATAAAAAGAAAAATGGGGGTCAATGGCCAAATTTTTTTAAGGCATTCAAATGGATAATACCAGAGGATTCCGAAAATCTGACAAAAATCCAAAAACATGACAAGCGAACATCCTTAAGACAAAGAGACTTTGACAATCTATTCAAGAAGCAAATTATAGCTAGTTTTAATACATTAATTGTTTTAATTATAATTTGCGATTATTAATTATTTCACCACCAGTGGAAATATGCTGGCTTAAAAAAAAGTTAAGAAGTCGGGGTATGTGACTACAATAAACATGGTTCGCACTTGAAACAGCAATTCATTATTAAAAGCATCATTTAACCAGGGTATCAATGGTAATGAAATGCAATTCAAGAAATAACACCAATAAGAGTAAATACTCTATTGCTGTTATTTAATATGATGATCTTTGTCTATAGTTTCATATATGGGATTGTCTAAAATAAAAGTATGAATAATATAGACAAAGTCACTTAAAGACTAGCATTTTTAGAAGGAAACACTTAGATGACATAAGTTTAAAAAGATGTTGTTAACAGTCAAAGAAAAACTTTACCGAATCGTCCAATGCTGAAATATAGGTATTTACAGATGGAGTACTGTGAAGGTACATAAATGTAATATTTAGTATGGTTTTAATTTACCAATAACAAATTCAGTATCTATACCAATTAAAACAATTGTCAAAGATTTAATTACTGTTTTGATAGAGTGACATTTTAGAAAATTGTATTTAAAGGAACAAAATGTATGCGTGTATCTAGAAAGAAGGTGTTTCAATGAAAGATCTATGACTCCATTATTTAAAAGCGTCTTAAAACATCTGTTTTCTGGATTGACATTTCTTCAAAACAACAGACTGGTTCATCTAACAAAATTGATGGCCTACCATCCAACATACTTGAAATATTTCATAGACTCAGCATATATGGAGAAAAAAACCCACTGGCAAGTAATTTATATAAGAAACAGTGACAACCATATATGGTGAGAAAAAAAACCCAATTGTGTTGATGTCTAACTGATATCCTCTAGAAGGACCCATTCAGACAATTACTTGCATATCCATCACAGTGGACCATGATAAAAAGTGGTATACACTTGCCATGGCTCTACTTGTTCTATCTTTCAAATTTAGACAGCAGAAAAGAGGGCATTTAAACATTGAAAACATGAGAAGAATTTAAATATTTTACTGGGCTGTTAATTCTATTTCATTCTATATTAATGGTATTACAAGACCATGCAAGACAATCTAAATATCAATCAACATCAAGAACAACCAAAAGTAGTACACACTAGTACTTTTATGCCAGGAGAATGAGGCAATAAGATTTAAATTCCCACTGGACAATTCAAATCAATTTTGGATGATTAAAATCAAATCTCCATCTAATCTAGATCTCCAATGCATAAACAAATCATATATAGGTTTCTGCTATCTGTTCTGAATGTTCTGTGGTCAATTAATCTCTTAAATTGGAAAAGAGCTTGAAAGAAAGCAATCAAATGTGAAACAAGGAGAAAAATTTTAAAATACTTATGAACTGTTAAGATTCTTAGTTATCTTTCTTTTGTTTTGAAACCCAAATAATATCAATGCAAATATAAGGTAAAAGTCCGAGTCAGCCTTTTCCCGCCATATTTCAAATCTCAAATATCTCGAAAAGGAGGTCCATTACCTATCAATATTTTTAACTTAACTTTATCCTTAATTGATGCTCTACCAGCTTATAGTATCAATTTTAATTTCTAAATCTCTTAACTTTTACCTATCCTCACCTAAGTTTAAATAAATGTGATAATTGTAACTTTATATTTAGGACTATCAACATGATATTAAAACATAATATCATTGGTTAGTAAAAAACCTACACGTTTAAGCATTTACACTCTACTTTCTTTAAGTACAATTGGTAGATAAATATCATGATGTAACCTAATAAATGACATTATTATTTTTTTTTTAAATCTCATTTTAAATTACAATCTTCGCCATCAAATCAATTAGTTTAATAGCTGTTGTGGCAGCTATCAAACTAATAAAAGATACATCAATAATTCCTGTAAGTATTAAACTAATTTTCAATAAATATTCACTTTATTTCTATTTTAAAAATCAGAAATGTGAGATGATTGCAAATGAGAAATATATAATATACATGTATATTAATAATAGTCACCTAATACATGTAATAATGTTTAACCACGAGCAAACCAAGACCCCTAAATAACAAGAAATGAAAATGAAAAAACTGTTTTTATTCCTGACACAAAGCATTTACT
>NW_027268859.1:0-16778 GCF_963676685.1 Mytilus edulis
AAAAGACCCTATGGGTCAAGGACCTTTTGTTTAAGAGTTTTGACTAAAAATGGCTTTTTAAAAACCATCGATGGGAGTTATGTCCCTTACATGATAGTAAAATCAATATAGTCATAATGTAAAAAAGTTGCCCCTTGAAGTACCAAGCATTTTTCACTGCTTAATTTTTTTGTATCTATAACCGTTCAAGAGTTATAGGGAAATCAAAGACATGTGAAAATCTAAAATATGACCTTGACCTTTGACCTTGACCTAATTTTCTAAGTTAGGAATCAGGGGACTCAAATAAAAACATTCCAGGGTTATACGGTTAAAGGTTTATGAGTTAAAAAAACATACCGACAAATTTATTCCGTAAAGGTACATAACTCCTATAAAATTTCATCGAATCGCTTCGATCCAAATTAGCCAAAAATTTCTGAGGATGTAACGAACAATTTGTAAAAAGAATTTTGTCGCTTTCTTATTTTGTTACGAAGGAGATGCACACACATGACAAACAGTGAATAGGGAGATAACTCTTACAAAGAAAATGGTTCGGCTTAGCAGGGTGAAATTTAAAAGCGCATAAACTATACGATACAATATGAAAAAAATCTAAGCGACATATTGCGAAACAAACATTTATCGCAAGAACAAAATTTGGCGGAAGAAAAAAAAAAAAAAAATAATAATAATAATAATCAGAACAAATACAATAGGCTTTCCACAGAAAAGTGGAAAGACCTAATAATAATCAGAACAAAAAACAATAAGTCTTTCCACAGAAAAGTGGAAAGACTTAATAATCAGAACAAATACAATAGGCTTTCCACAGAAAAGTGGAAAGACCTAATAATATGGAAAAAACTACACAACCTACATTCAGTTGTAAGTGGAGGGTTAAAAAAAAAAGGGGGTGGGGCAAAAGGGGGTCTCGGGGAGATTTTTTTAATTTTTTTATTAACGGAACAGAATGGTTAAAAAGGTTTTTTACAATATAAATCAATTGCTTTAAAAAAGCAATTGTAGGGGGTCTTTCCCCTTTAAAATTAATTGAATTGTGGGGGGGGGGGGGGGGTTGTTTGTTTGTTTGTTTGTTTGTTTGTTTCTGTATGGGGTCTATATTATTGTTACCGGAGAAGTTTCATGTTTAGTTTGGAAAGTTTTTCTTTTATTTTAGGTACAGCGCGCGCGCCACATCACGTGACACGGGTTTATAATAACGAAAAGATAGTCTTTTTATTTCTTTTTAGGTGGGGGACTTTGAACAGACAACATGTATAGAGACGGAATAAACACAATGTAATTTCTTTTGTCATTGTAGGAAATTGACATTTTGATGACAGTTCACAAGCAGTGCATGTTTTGGATTTAATTGATCCGGTGTAACTTTAAAACACATTTATTGATCATTTTCTGATATTGTACATTTTTCAGCACCTGTTTGTAACACAGATTAGTATTTCAATCTCGGAGCGGACATTTTATTGTAGGTTTTTACTGAGATTTACGGACCTAGCAAGCGATTTTACGCATTGCCATTTCTTTTCTCTAGGAAAAGCTTTGAGAGATATCTGCACCAAGTTTTTTTTATAAACTTTCAGTACATGTATGCCCTGCTGACTGCAAATTTTGAGGTCGATTGTACTTGTAGTTTCAGAGTACATGTGGATTTTTTTTCAGAAGTGACGCAAGAACAATATTGAATTTCGATTTTTCATGAAACATGATTTATTGATCATGATCATGATTGATTGATTGATTGATTGATTGGTTGGTTGGTTGATTAGTTGGTTGGTTGGTTGGTTGGTTAAACACGTTGCTTAAACATGTTGCTTAAACACGTTGGTTAAACGCATTGGATAGGCTCAAAATTGGATCCCGTATTTAACGCATGAAACGGAAACCTGCATTGATTGATTGATTGATTGGTTGGTTGGTTGGTTAAACACGTTGGTTAAACATGTTGGTTAAACACGTTGGTTAAACATATTGGTTAAACACGTTGGCTGGTTAAACACGTTGGATAGGCTCAATTTAAACAAGCGAAAAAAAAAACCATCTTGGATCCCGTATTTAACACATGAAACGGAAACATGCATTGATTGGTTGGTTGGTTAAACACGTTGGTTAAACATGTTGGTTAAACACGTTGGTTAAACACGTTGGTTAAACATATTGGTGAAACACGTTGGCTGGTTAAACACGTTGGATAGGCTCAATTTAAACAAGCGAAAAAAAACATCTTGGATCCCGTATTTCACACATGAAACGGAAACATTAATTGATTGATTGATTGGTTGGTTGGTTGGTTGGTTGGTTAAACACGTTGGTTAAACATGTTGGTTAAACACATTGGTTAAACATATTGGTTAAACATGTTGGTTAAACACGTTTGATAGGCTCAATTAAAACAAGCGAAAAAAAAGAGACCTTGAATCCCGTATCAAAACACATGAAACGGAAACATTGATTGATTGATTGATTGATTGGTTGGTTGGTTGGTTGGTTGGTTGGTTGGTTGGTTGGTTGGTTGGTTGATTGAAATTCAAACACACATAAAACTGTTTAAATAGTGCCAAAACCACATAATTTGATGACCTTGACCTTTGACCTTGTAACCTTCGTCAAGGTCATTGCTCCACAAGGTCATTGCAAAAGACCCTATGGGTCAAGGACCTTTTGTTTAAGAGTTTTGACTAAAATGGCTTTTTAAAAACCATCGATGGGAGTTATGTCCCTTACATGATAGTAAAATCAATATAGTCATAATGTAAAAAAGTTGCCCCTTGAAGTACCAAGCATTTTTCACTGCTTAATTTTTTTGTATCTATAACCGTTCAAGAGTTATAGGGAAATCAAAGACATGTGAAAATCTAAAATATGACCTTGACCTTTGACCTTGACCTAATTTTCTAAGTTAGGAATCAGGGGACTCAAATAAAAACATTCCAGGGTTATACGGTTAAAGGTTTATGAGTTAAAAAAACATACCGACAAATTTATTCCGTAAAGGTACATAACTCCTATAAAATTTCATCGAATCGCTTCGATCCAAATTAGCCAAAAATTTCTGAGGATGTAACGAACAATTTGTAAAAAGAATTTTGTCGCTTTCTTATTTTGTTACGAAGGAGATGCACACACATGACAAACAGTGAATAGGGAGATAACTCTTACAAAGAAAATGGTTCGGCTTAGCAGGGTGAAATTTAAAAGCGCATAAACTATACGATACAATATGAAAAAAATCTAAGCGACATATTGCGAAACAAACATTTATCGCAAGAACAAAATTTGGCGGAAGAAAAAAAAAAAAAAAATAATAATAATAATAATCAGAACAAATACAATAGGCTTTCCACAGAAAAGTGGAAAGACCTAATAATAATCAGAACAAAAACAATAAGTCTTTCCACAGAAAAGTGGAAAGACTTAATAATCAGAACAAATACAATAGGCTTTCCACAGAAAAGTGGAAAGACCTAATAATATGGAAAAAACTACACAACCTACATTCAGTTGTAAGTGGAGGGTTAAAAAAAAAAGGGGGTGGGGCAAAAGGGGGTCTCGGGGAGATTTTTTTAATTTTTTTATTAACGGAACAGAATGGTTAAAAAGGTTTTTTACAATATAAATCAATTGCTTTAAAAAAGCAATTGTAGGGGGTCTTTCCCCCTTTAAAATTAATTGAATTGTGGGGGGGGGGGGGGGGGGTTGTTTGTTTGTTTGTTTGTTTGTTTGTTTCTGTATGGGGTCTATATTATTGTTACCGGAGAAGTTTCATGTTTAGTTTGGAAAGTTTTTCTTTTATTTTAGGTACAGCGCGCGCGCCACATCACGTGACACGGGTTTATAATAACGAAAAGATAGTCTTTTTATTTCTTTTTAGGTGGGGACTTTGAACAGACAACATGTATAGAGACGGAATAAACACAATGTAATTTCTTTTGTCATTGTAGGAAATTGACATTTTGATGACAGTTCACAAGCAGTGCATGTTTTGGATTTAATTGATCCGGTGTAACTTTAAAACACATTTATTGATCATTTTCTGATATTGTACATTTTTCAGCACCTGTTTGTAACACAGATTAGTATTTCAATCTCGGAGCGGACATTTTATTGTAGGTTTTTACTGAGATTTACGGACCTAGCAAGCGATTTTTACGCATTGCCATTTCTTTTCTCTAGGAAAAGCTTTGAGAGATATCTGCACCAAGTTTTTTTTATAAACTTTCAGTACATGTATGCCCTGCTGACTGCAAATTTTGAGGTCGATTGTACTTGTAGTTTCAGAGTACATGTGGATTTTTTTTCAGAAGTGACGCAAGAACAATATTGAATTTCGATTTTTCATGAAACATGATTTATTGATCATGATCATGATTGATTGATTGATTGATTGATTGGT
This sequence comes from Mytilus edulis, assembly GCF_963676685.1. Taxonomy (NCBI): domain Eukaryota; kingdom Metazoa; phylum Mollusca; class Bivalvia; order Mytilida; family Mytilidae; genus Mytilus; species Mytilus edulis. The sequence continues at coordinate 4,397 of NW_027268859.1, forward strand.
TGGTTGGTTGATTAGTTGGTTGGTTGGTTGGTTGGTTAAACACGTTGCTTAAACATGTTGCTTAAACACGTTGGTTAAACGCATTGGATAGGCTCAAAATTGGATCCCGTATTTAACGCATGAAACGGAAACCTGCATTGATTGATTGATTGATTGGTTGGTTGGTTGGTTAAACACGTTGGTTAAACATGTTGGTTAAACACGTTGGTTAAACATATTGGTTAAACACGTTGGCTGGTTAAACACGTTGGATAGGCTCAATTTAAACAAGCGAAAAAAAAAACCATCTTGGATCCCGTATTTAACACATGAAACGGAAACATGCATTGATTGGTTGGTTGGTTAAACACGTTGGTTAAACATGTTGGTTAAACACGTTGGTTAAACACGTTGGTTAAACATATTGGTGAAACACGTTGGCTGGTTAAACACGTTGGATAGGCTCAATTTAAACAAGCGAAAAAAAACATCTTGGATCCCGTATTTCACACATGAAACGGAAACATTAATTGATTGATTGATTGGTTGGTTGGTTGGTTGGTTGGTTAAACACGTTGGTTAAACATGTTGGTTAAACACATTGGTTAAACATATTGGTTAAACATGTTGGTTAAACACGTTTGATAGGCTCAATTAAAACAAGCGAAAAAAAAGAGACCTTGAATCCCGTATCAAACACATGAAACGGAAACATTGATTGATTGATTGATTGATTGGTTGGTTGGTTGGTTGGTTGGTTGGTTGGTTGGTTGGTTGGTTGGTTGATTGAAATTCAAACACACATAAAACTGTTTAAATAGTGCCAAAACCACATAATTTGATGACCTTGACCTTTGACCTTGTAACCTTCGTCAAGGTCATTGCTCCACAAGGTCATTGCAAAAGACCCTATGGGTCAAGGACCTTTTGTTTAAGAGTTTTGACTAAAAATGGCTTTTTAAAAACCATCGATGGGAGTTATGTCCCTTACATGATAGTAAAATCAATATAGTCATAATGTAAAAAAGTTGCCCCTTGAAGTACCAAGCATTTTTCACTGCTTAATTTTTTTGTATCTATAACCGTTCAAGAGTTATAGGGAAATCAAAGACATGTGAAAATCTAAAATATGACCTTGACCTTTGACCTTGACCTAATTTTCTAAGTTAGGAATCAGGGGACTCAAATAAAAACATTCCAGGGTTATACGGTTAAAGGTTTATGAGTTAAAAAAACATACCGACAAATTTATTCCGTAAAGGTACATAACTCCTATAAAATTTCATCGAATCGCTTCGATCCAAATTAGCCAAAAATTTCTGAGGATGTAACGAACAATTTGTAAAAAGAATTTTGTCGCTTTCTTATTTTGTTACGAAGGAGATGCACACACATGACAAACAGTGAATAGGGAGATAACTCTTACAAAGAAAATGGTTCGGCTTAGCAGGGTGAAATTTAAAAGCGCATAAACTATACGATACAATATGAAAAAAATCTAAGCGACATATTGCGAAACAAACATTTATCGCAAGAACAAAATTTGGCGGAAGAAAAAAAAAAAAAAAATAATAATAATAATAATCAGAACAAATACAATAGGCTTTCCACAGAAAAGTGGAAAGACCTAATAATAATCAGAACAAAAACAATAAGTCTTTCCACAGAAAAGTGGAAAGACTTAATAATCAGAACAAATACAATAGGCTTTCCACAGAAAAGTGGAAAGACCTAATAATATGGAAAAAACTACACAACCTACATTCAGTTGTAAGTGGAGGGTTAAAAAAAAAAGGGGGTGGGGCAAAAGGGGGTCTCGGGGAGATTTTTTTAATTTTTTTATTAACGGAACAGAATGGTTAAAAAGGTTTTTTACAATATAAATCAATTGCTTTAAAAAAGCAATTGTAGGGGGTCTCTCCCCCTTTAAAATTAATTGAATTGTGGGGGGGGGGGTTGTTTGTTTGTTTGTTTGTTTGTTTGTTTCTGTATGGGGTCTATATTATTGTTACCGGAGAAGTTTCATGTTTAGTTTGGAAAGTTTTTCTTTTATTTTAGGTACAGCGCGCGCGCCACATCACGTGACACGGGTTTATAATAACGAAAAGATAGTCTTTTTATTTCTTTTTAGGTGGGGACTTTGAACAGACAACATGTATAGAGACGGAATAAACACAATGTAATTTCTTTTGTCATTGTAGGAAATTGACATTTTGATGACAGTTCACAAGCAGTGCATGTTTTGGATTTAATTGATCCGGTGTAACTTTAAAACACATTTATTGATCATTTTCTGATATTGTACATTTTTCAGCACCTGTTTGTAACACAGATTAGTATTTCAATCTCGGAGCGGACATTTTATTGTAGGTTTTTACTGAGATTTACGGACCTAGCAAGCGATTTTTACGCATTGCCATTTCTTTTCTCTAGGAAAAGCTTTGAGAGATATCTGCACCAAGTTTTTTTTATAAACTTTCAGTACATGTATGCCCTGCTGACTGCAAATTTTGAGGTCGATTGTACTTGTAGTTTCAGAGTACATGTGGATTTTTTTTCAGAAGTGACGCAAGAACAATATTGAATTTCGATTTTTCATGAAACATGATTTATTGATCATGATCATGATTGATTGATTGATTGATTGATTGGTTGGTTGATTAGTTGGTTGGTTGGTTGGTTGGTTAAACACGTTGCTTAAACATGTTGCTTAAACACGTTGGTTAAACGCATTGGATAGGCTCAAAATTGGATCCCGTATTTAACGCATGAAACGGAAACCTGCATTGATTGATTGATTGATTGGTTGGTTGGTTGGTTAAACACGTTGGTTAAACATGTTGGTTAAACACGTTGGTTAAACATATTGGTTAAACACGTTGGCTGGTTAAACACGTTGGATAGGCTCAATTTAAACAAGCGAAAAAAAAAACCATCTTGGATCCCGTATTTAACACATGAAACGGAAACATGCATTGATTGGTTGGTTGGTTAAACACGTTGGTTAAACATGTTGGTTAAACACGTTGGTTAAACACGTTGGTTAAACATATTGGTGAAACACGTTGGCTGGTTAAACACGTTGGATAGGCTCAATTTAAACAAGCGAAAAAAAACATCTTGGATCCCGTATTTCACACATGAAACGGAAACATTAATTGATTGATTGATTGGTTGGTTGGTTGGTTGGTTGGTTAAACACGTTGGTTAAACATGTTGGTTAAACACATTGGTTAAACATATTGGTTAAACATGTTGGTTAAACACGTTTGATAGGCTCAATTAAAACAAGCGAAAAAAAAGAGACCTTGAATCCCGTATCAAACACATGAAACGGAAACATTGATTGATTGATTGATTGATTGGTTGGTTGGTTGGTTGGTTGGTTGGTTGGTTGGTTGGTTGGTTGGTTGATTGAAATTCAAACACACATAAAACTGTTTAAATAGTGCCAAAACCACATAATTTGATGACCTTGACCTTTGACCTTGTAACCTTCGTCAAGGTCATTGCTCCACAAGGTCATTGCAAAAGACCCTATGGGTCAAGGACCTTTTGTTTAAGAGTTTTGACTAAAAATGGCTTTTTAAAAACCATCGATGGGAGTTATGTCCCTTACATGATAGTAAAATCAATATAGTCATAATGTAAAAAAGTTGCCCCTTGAAGTACCAAGCATTTTTCACTGCTTAATTTTTTTGTATCTATAACCGTTCAAGAGTTATAGGGAAATCAAAGACATGTGAAAATCTAAAATATGACCTTGACCTTTGACCTTGACCTAATTTTCTAAGTTAGGAATCAGGGGACTCAAATAAAAACATTCCAGGGTTATACGGTTAAAGGTTTATGAGTTAAAAAAACATACCGACAAATTTATTCCGTAAAGGTACATAACTCCTATAAAATTTCATCGAATCGCTTCGATCCAAATTAGCCAAAAATTTCTGAGGATGTAACGAACAATTTGTAAAAAGAATTTTGTCGCTTTCTTATTTTGTTACGAAGGAGATGCACACACATGACAAACAGTGAATAGGGAGATAACTCTTACAAAGAAAATGGTTCGGCTTAGCAGGGTGAAATTTAAAAGCGCATAAACTATACGATACAATATGAAAAAAATCTAAGCGACATATTGCGAAACAAACATTTATCGCAAGAACAAAATTTGGCGGAAGAAAAAAAAAAAAAAAATAATAATAATAATAATCAGAACAAATACAATAGGCTTTCCACAGAAAAGTGGAAAGACCTAATAATAATCAGAACAAAAACAATAAGTCTTTCCACAGAAAAGTGGAAAGACTTAATAATCAGAACAAATACAATAGGCTTTCCACAGAAAAGTGGAAAGACCTAATAATATGGAAAAAACTACACAACCTACATTCAGTTGTAAGTGGAGGGTTAAAAAAAAAAGGGGGGTGGGGCAAAAGGGGGTCTCGGGGAGATTTTTTTAATTTTTTTATTAACGGAACAGAATGGTTAAAAAGGTTTTTTACAATATAAATCAATTGCTTTAAAAAAGCAATTGTAGGGGGTCTTTCCCCCTTTAAAATTAATTGAATTGTGGGGGGGGGGGGGGTTGTTTGTTTGTTTGTTTGTTTGTTTGTTTCTGTATGGGGTCTATATTATTGTTACCGGAGAAGTTTCATGTTTAGTTTGGAAAGTTTTTCTTTTATTTTAGGTACAGCGCGCGCGCCACATCACGTGACACGGGTTTATAATAACGAAAAGATAGTCTTTTTATTTCTTTTTAGGTGGGGACTTTGAACAGACAACATGTATAGAGACGGAATAAACACAATGTAATTTCTTTTGTCATTGTAGGAAATTGACATTTTGATGACAGTTCACAAGCAGTGCATGTTTTGGATTTAATTGATCCGGTGTAACTTTAAAACACATTTATTGATCATTTTCTGATATTGTACATTTTTCAGCACCTGTTTGTAACACAGATTAGTATTTCAATCTCGGAGCGGACATTTTATTGTAGGTTTTTACTGAGATTTACGGACCTAGCAAGCGATTTTTACGCATTGCCATTTCTTTTCTCTAGGAAAAGCTTTGAGAGATATCTGCACCAAGTTTTTTTTATAAACTTTCAGTACATGTATGCCCTGCTGACTGCAAATTTTGAGGTCGATTGTACTTGTAGTTTCAGAGTACATGTGGATTTTTTTTCAGAAGTGACGCAAGAACAATATTGAATTTCGATTTTTCATGAAACATGATTTATTGATCATGATCATGATTGATTGATTGATTGATTGATTGGTTGGTTGATTAGTTGGTTGGTTGGTTGGTTGGTTAAACACGTTGCTTAAACATGTTGCTTAAACACGTTGGTTAAACGCATTGGATAGGCTCAAAATTGGATCCCGTATTTAACGCATGAAACGGAAACCTGCATTGATTGATTGATTGATTGGTTGGTTGGTTGGTTAAACACGTTGGTTAAACATGTTGGTTAAACACGTTGGTTAAACATATTGGTTAAACACGTTGGCTGGTTAAACACGTTGGATAGGCTCAATTTAAACAAGCGAAAAAAAAAACCATCTTGGATCCCGTATTTAACACATGAAACGGAAACATGCATTGATTGGTTGGTTGGTTAAACACGTTGGTTAAACATGTTGGTTAAACACGTTGGTTAAACACGTTGGTTAAACATATTGGTGAAACACGTTGGCTGGTTAAACACGTTGGATAGGCTCAATTTAAACAAGCGAAAAAAAACATCTTGGATCCCGTATTTCACACATGAAACGGAAACATTAATTGATTGATTGATTGGTTGGTTGGTTGGTTGGTTGGTTAAACACGTTGGTTAAACATGTTGGTTAAACACATTGGTTAAACATATTGGTTAAACATGTTGGTTAAACACGTTTGATAGGCTCAATTAAAACAAGCGAAAAAAAAGAGACCTTGAATCCCGTATCAAACACATGAAACGGAAACATTGATTGATTGATTGATTGATTGGTTGGTTGGTTGGTTGGTTGGTTGGTTGGTTGGTTGGTTGGTTGGTTGATTGAAATTCAAACACACATAAAACTGTTTAAATAGTGCCAAAACCACATAATTTGATGACCTTGACCTTTGACCTTGTAACCTTCGTCAAGGTCATTGCTCCACAAGGTCATTGCAAAAGACCCTATGGGTCAAGGACCTTTTGTTTAAGAGTTTTGACTAAAAATGGCTTTTTAAAAACCATCGATGGGAGTTATGTCCCTTACATGATAGTAAAATCAATATAGTCATAATGTAAAAAAGTTGCCCCTTGAAGTACCAAGCATTTTTCACTGCTTAATTTTTTTGTATCTATAACCGTTCAAGAGTTATAGGGAAATCAAAGACATGTGAAAATCTAAAATATGACCTTGACCTTTGACCTTGACCTAATTTTCTAAGTTAGGAATCAGGGGACTCAAATAAAAACATTCCAGGGTTATACGGTTAAAGGTTTATGAGTTAAAAAAACATACCGACAAATTTATTCCGTAAAGGTACATAACTCCTATAAAATTTCATCGAATCGCTTCGATCCAAATTAGCCAAAAATTTCTGAGGATGTAACGAACAATTTGTAAAAAGAATTTTGTCGCTTTCTTATTTTGTTACGAAGGAGATGCACACACATGACAAACAGTGAATAGGGAGATAACTCTTACAAAGAAAATGGTTCGGCTTAGCAGGGTGAAATTTAAAAGCGCATAAACTATACGATACAATATGAAAAAAATCTAAGCGACATATTGCGAAACAAACATTTATCGCAAGAACAAAATTTGGCGGAAGAAAAAAAAAAAAAAAATAATAATAATAATAATCAGAACAAATACAATAGGCTTTCCACAGAAAAGTGGAAAGACCTAATAATAATCAGAACAAAAACAATAAGTCTTTCCACAGAAAAGTGGAAAGACTTAATAATCAGAACAAATACAATAGGCTTTCCACAGAAAAGTGGAAAGACCTAATAATATGGAAAAAACTACACAACCTACATTCAGTTGTAAGTGGAGGGTTAAAAAAAAAAGGGGGTGGGGCAAAAGGGGGTCTCGGGGAGATTTTTTTAATTTTTTTATTAACGGAACAGAATGGTTAAAAAGGTTTTTTACAATATAAATCAATTGCTTTAAAAAAGCAATTGTAGGGGGTCTTTCCCCCTTTAAAATTAATTGAATTGTGGGGGGGGGGGGGGTTGTTTGTTTGTTTGTTTGTTTGTTTGTTTCTGTATGGGGTCTATATTATTGTTACCGGAGAAGTTTCATGTTTAGTTTGGAAAGTTTTTCTTTTATTTTAGGTACAGCGCGCGCGCCACATCACGTGACACGGGTTTATAATAACGAAAAGATAGTCTTTTTATTTCTTTTTAGGTGGGGACTTTGAACAGACAACATGTATAGAGACGGAATAAACACAATGTAATTTCTTTTGTCATTGTAGGAAATTGACATTTTGATGACAGTTCACAAGCAGTGCATGTTTTGGATTTAATTGATCCGGTGTAACTTTAAAACACATTTATTGATCATTTTCTGATATTGTACATTTTTCAGCACCTGTTTGTAACACAGATTAGTATTTCAATCTCGGAGCGGACATTTTATTGTAGGTTTTTACTGAGATTTACGGACCTAGCAAGCGATTTTTACGCATTGCCATTTCTTTTCTCTAGGAAAAGCTTTGAGAGATATCTGCACCAAGTTTTTTTTATAAACTTTCAGTACATGTATGCCCTGCTGACTGCAAATTTTGAGGTCGATTGTACTTGTAGTTTCAGAGTACATGTGGATTTTTTTTCAGAAGTGACGCAAGAACAATATTGAATTTCGATTTTTCATGAAACATGATTTATTGATCATGATCATGATTGATTGATTGATTGATTGATTGGTTGGTTGATTAGTTGGTTGGTTGGTTGGTTGGTTAAACACGTTGCTTAAACATGTTGCTTAAACACGTTGGTTAAACGCATTGGATAGGCTCAAAATTGGATCCCGTATTTAACGCATGAAACGGAAACCTGCATTGATTGATTGATTGATTGGTTGGTTGGTTGGTTAAACACGTTGGTTAAACATGTTGGTTAAACACGTTGGTTAAACATATTGGTTAAACACGTTGGCTGGTTAAACACGTTGGATAGGCTCAATTTAAACAAGCGAAAAAAAAAACCATCTTGGATCCCGTATTTAACACATGAAACGGAAACATGCATTGATTGGTTGGTTGGTTAAACACGTTGGTTAAACATGTTGGTTAAACACGTTGGTTAAACACGTTGGTTAAACATATTGGTGAAACACGTTGGCTGGTTAAACACGTTGGATAGGCTCAATTTAAACAAGCGAAAAAAAACATCTTGGATCCCGTATTTCACACATGAAACGGAAACATTAATTGATTGATTGATTGGTTGGTTGGTTGGTTGGTTGGTTAAACACGTTGGTTAAACATGTTGGTTAAACACATTGGTTAAACATATTGGTTAAACATGTTGGTTAAACACGTTTGATAGGCTCAATTAAAACAAGCGAAAAAAAAGAGACCTTGAATCCCGTATCAAACACATGAAACGGAAACATTGATTGATTGATTGATTGATTGGTTGGTTGGTTGGTTGGTTGGTTGGTTGGTTGGTTGGTTGGTTGATTGAAATTCAAACACACATAAAACTGTTTAAATAGTGCCAAAACCACATAATTTGATGACCTTGACCTTTGACCTTGTAACCTTCGTCAAGGTCATTGCTCCACAAGGTCATTGCAAAAGACCCTATGGGTCAAGGACCTTTTGTTTAAGAGTTTTGACTAAAAATGGCTTTTTAAAAACCATCGATGGGAGTTATGTCCCTTACATGATAGTAAAATCAATATAGTCATAATGTAAAAAAGTTGCCCCTTGAAGTACCAAGCATTTTTCACTGCTTAATTTTTTTGTATCTATAACCGTTCAAGAGTTATAGGGAAATCAAAGACATGTGAAAATCTAAAATATGACCTTGACCTTTGACCTTGACCTAATTTTCTAAGTTAGGAATCAGGGGACTCAAATAAAAACATTCCAGGGTTATACGGTTAAAGGTTTATGAGTTAAAAAAACATACCGACAAATTTATTCCGTAAAGGTACATAACTCCTATAAAATTTCATCGAATCGCTTCGATCCAAATTAGCCAAAAATTTCTGAGGATGTAACGAACAATTTGTAAAAAGAATTTTGTCGCTTTCTTATTTTGTTACGAAGGAGATGCACACACATGACAAACAGTGAATAGGGAGATAACTCTTACAAAGAAAATGGTTCGGCTTAGCAGGGTGAAATTTAAAAGCGCATAAACTATACGATACAATATGAAAAAAATCTAAGCGACATATTGCGAAACAAACATTTATCGCAAGAACAAAATTTGGCGGAAGAAAAAAAAAAAAAAATAATAATAATAATAATCAGAACAAATACAATAGGCTTTCCACAGAAAAGTGGAAAGACCTAATAATAATCAGAACAAAAACAATAAGTCTTTCCACAGAAAAGTGGAAAGACTTAATAATCAGAACAAATACAATAGGCTTTCCACAGAAAAGTGGAAAGACCTAATAATATGGAAAAAACTACACAACCTACATTCAGTTGTAAGTGGAGGGTTAAAAAAAAAAGGGGGTGGGGCAAAAGGGGGTCTCGGGGAGATTTTTTAATTTTTTTATTAACGGAACAGAATGGTTAAAAAGGTTTTTTACAATATAAATCAATTGCTTTAAAAAAGCAATTGTAGGGGGTCTTTCCCCCTTTAAAATTAATTGAATTGTGGGGGGGGGGGGGTTGTTTGTTTGTTTGTTTGTTTGTTTGTTTCTGTATGGGGTCTATATTATTGTTACCGGAGAAGTTTCATGTTTAGTTTGGAAAGTTTTTCTTTTATTTTAGGTACAGCGCGCGCGCCACATCACGTGACACGGGTTTATAATAACGAAAAGATAGTCTTTTTATTTCTTTTTAGGTGGGGACTTTGAACAGACAACATGTATAGAGACGGAATAAACACAATGTAATTTCTTTTGTCATTGTAGGAAATTGACATTTTGATGACAGTTCACAAGCAGTGCATGTTTTGGATTTAATTGATCCGGTGTAACTTTAAAACACATTTATTGATCATTTTCTGATATTGTACATTTTTCAGCACCTGTTTGTAACACAGATTAGTATTTCAATCTCGGAGCGGACATTTTATTGTAGGTTTTTACTGAGATTTACGGACCTAGCAAGCGATTTTTACGCATTGCCATTTCTTTTCTCTAGGAAAAGCTTTGAGAGATATCTGCACCAAGTTTTTTTTATAAACTTTCAGTACATGTATGCCCTGCTGACTGCAAATTTTGAGGTCGATTGTACTTGTAGTTTCAGAGTACATGTGGATTTTTTTTTCAGAAGTGACGCAAGAACAATATTGAATTTCGATTTTTCATGAAACATGATTTATTGATCATGATCATGATTGATTGATTGATTGATTGATTGGTTGGTTGATTAGTTGGTTGGTTGGTTGGTTGGTTAAACACGTTGCTTAAACATGTTGCTTAAACACGTTGGTTAAACGCATTGGATAGGCTCAAAATTGGATCCCGTATTTAACGCATGAAACGGAAAACCTGCATTGATTGATTGATTGATTGGTTGGTTGGTTGGTTAAACACGTTGGTTAAACATGTTGGTTAAACACGTTGGTTAAACATATTGGTTAAACACGTTGGCTGGTTAAACACGTTGGATAGGCTCAATTTAAACAAGCGAAAAAAAAAACCATCTTGGATCCCGTATTTAACACATGAAACGGAAACATGCATTGATTGGTTGGTTGGTTAAACACGTTGGTTAAACATGTTGGTTAAACACGTTGGTTAAACACGTTGGTTAAACATATGGTGAAACACGTTGGCTGGTTAAACACGTTGGATAGGCTCAATTTAAACAAGCGAAAAAAAACATCTTGGATCCCGTATTTCACACATGAAACGGAAACATTAATTGATTGATTGATTGGTTGGGTTGGTTGGTTGGTTGGTTAAACACGTTGGTTAAACATGTTGGTTAAACACATTGGTTAAACATATTGGTTAAACATGTTGGTTAAACACGTTTGATAGGCTCAATTAAAACAAGCGAAAAAAAAGAGACCTTGAATCCCGTATCAAACACATGAAACGGAAACATTGATTGATTGATTGATTGATTGGTTGGTTGGTTGGTTGGTTGGTTGGTTGGTTGGTTGGTTGGTTGGTTGATTGAAATTCAAACACACATAAAACTGTTTAAATAGTGCCAAAACCACATAATTTGATGACCTTGACCTTTGACCTTGTAACCTTCGTCAAGGTCATTGCTCCACAAGGTCATTGCAAAAGACCCTATGGGTCAAGGACCTTTTGTTTAAGAGTTTTGACTAAAAATGGCTTTTTAAAAACCATCGATGGGAGTTATGTCCCTTACATGATAGTAAAATCAATATAGTCATAATGTAAAAAAGTTGCCCCTTGAAGTACCAAGCATTTTTCACTGCTTAATTTTTTTGTATCTATAACCGTTCAAGAGTTATAGGGAAATCAAAGACATGTGAAAATCTAAAATATGACCTTGACCTTTGACCTTGACCTAATTTTCTAAGTTAGGAATCAGGGGACTCAAATAAAAACATTCCAGGGTTATACGGTTAAAGGTTTATGAGTTAAAAAAACATACCGACAAATTTATTCCGTAAAGGTACATAACTCCTATAAAATTTCATCGAATCGCTTCGATCCAAATTAGCCAAAAATTTCTGAGGATGTAACGAACAATTTGTAAAAAGAATTTTGTCGCTTTCTTATTTTGTTACGAAGGAGATGCACACACATGACAAACAGTGAATAGGGAGATAACTCTTACAAAGAAAATGGTTCGGCTTAGCAGGGTGAAATTTAAAAGCGCATAAACTATACGATACAATATGAAAAAAATCTAAGCGACATATTGCGAAACAAACATTTATCGCAAGAACAAAATTTGGCGGAAGAAAAAAAAAAAAAAAATAATAATAATAATAATCAGAACAAATACAATAGGCTTTCCACAGAAAAGTGGAAAGACCTAATAATAATCAGAACAAAAACAATAAGTCTTTCCACAGAAAAGTGGAAAGACTTAATAATCAGAACAAATACAATAGGCTTTCCACAGAAAAGTGGAAAGACCTAATAATATGGAAAAAACTACACAACCTACATTCAGTTGTAAGTGGAGGGTTAAAAAAAAAGGGGGTGGGGCAAAAGGGGGTCTCGGGGAGATTTTTTTAATTTTTTATTAACGGAACAGAATGGTTAAAAAGGTTTTTTACAATATAAATCAA
>NW_027268860.1:0-46001 GCF_963676685.1 Mytilus edulis
ATAAAACAGCAACTAAAAGACACAGATAACTACATAAAACAGCAACCAAACGACACAGATAACTGCATAAAACAGCAACCAAACGACACGGATAACAGAATAAAACAGCAACCAAACGACACAGATAACAGCATAACACAGCAACCAAACGACACAGATAACAGAATAAAACAGCAACCAAACGACACAGATAACTGCATAAAACAGCAACCAAACGACACAGCTGATAACAGAATAAAACAGCAACTAAACGACACAAATAACAGAATAAAACAGCAACTAAACGACACAGATAACAGAATAAAACAGCAACCAAACGACACCGATAACAGAATAAAACAGCAACCAAACGACACCGATAACAGAATAAAACAGCAACCAAACGACACCGATAACAGAATAAAACAGCAACCAAACGACACAGATAACTGCATAAAACAGCAACCAAACGACACAGATAACAGAATAAAACAGCAACCAAACGACACCGATAACAGAATAAAACAGCAACCAAACGACACCGATAACAGATAAAACAGCAACAAACGACACCGATAACAGAATAAAACAGCAACCAAACGACACAGCTGATAACAGAATAAAACAGCAACTAAACGACACAAATAACAGAATAAAACAGCAACCAAACGACACCGATAACAGAATAAAACAGCAACCAAACGACACCGATAACAGAATAAAACAGCAACCAAACGACACAGATAACTGCATAAAACAGCAACCAAACGACACAGATAACAGAATAAAACAGCAACCAAACGACACCGATAACAGAATAAAACAGCAACCAAACGACACCGATAACAGAATAAAACAGCAACCAAACGACACAGATAACAGAATAAAACAGCAACCAAACGACACCGATAACAGAATAAAACAGCAACCAAACGACACAGCTGATAACAGAATAAAACAGCAACCAAACGACACCGATAACAGAATAAAACAGCAACCAAACGACACAGATAACAGAATAAAACAGCAACCAAACGACACAGATAACAGATTAAAACAGCAACCAAACGACACAGATAACAGAATAAAACAGCAACCAAACGACACAGATAACAGAATAAAACAGCAAACAAACGACACCGATAACAGAATAAAACAGCAACCAAACGACACCGATAACAGAATAAAACAGCAACCAAACGACACCGATAACAGAATAAAACAGCAACCAAACGACACCGATAACAGAATAAAACAGCAACCAAACGACACCGATAACAGAATAAAACAGCAACCAAACGACACCGATAACAGAATAAAACAGCAACCAAACGACACCGATAACTGCATAAAACAGCAACCAAACGACACCGATAACAGAATAAAACAGCAACCAAACAGAATAAAACAGCAACCAAACGACACCGATAACTGCATAAAACAGCAACCAAACGACACCGATAACAGAATAAAACAGCAACCAAACGACACAAATAACAGAATAAAACAGCAACCAAACGACACCGATAACAGAATAAAACAGCAACACAAACAGAATAAAACAGCAACCAAACGACACCGATAACTGCATAAAACAGCAACAAACGACACCGATAACAGAATAAAACAGCAACCAAACGACACAGATAACAGAATAAAACAGCAACCAAACGACACAGATAACAGAATAAAACAGCAACCAAACGACACCGATAACAGAATAAAACAGCAACCAAACGACACAGATAACAGAATAAAACAGCAACCAAACGACACAGATAACAGAATAAAACAGCAACCAAACGACACAGATAACAGAATAAAACAGCAACCAAACGACACAGATAACAGAATAAAACAGCAACCAAACGACACCGATAACAGAATAAAACAGCAACCAAACGACACAGCTGATAACAGAATAAAACAGCAACCAAACGACACAGATAACAGAATAAAACAACAACCAAACGACACCGATAACAGAATAAAACAGCAACCAAACGACACCGATAACAGAATAAAACAGCAACCAAACGACACCGATAACAGAAGAAAACAGCAACCAAACGACACCGATAACAGAATAAAACAGCAACCAAACGACACCGATAACAGAATAAAACAGCAACCAAACGACACCGATAACTGCATAAAACAGCAACCAAACGACACCGATAACAGAATAAAACAGCAACCAAACAGAATAAAACAGCAACCAAACGACACCGATAACTGCATAAAACAGCAACCAAACGACACCGATAACAGAATAAAACAGCAACCAAACGACACAGATTACAGAATAAAACAGCAACCAAACGACACAGATAACATAACAAAACAGCAACCAAACGACACCGATAACAGAATAAAACAGCAACTAAAAGACACAGATAACTGCATAAAACAGCAACCAAACGACACCGATAACAGAATAAAACAGCAACCAAACGACACCGATAACAGAAAAAAACAGCAACCAAACGACACAGATAACTGCATAAAACAGCAACCAAACGACACAGATAACAGCATAACACAGCAACCAAACGACACCGATAACAGAATAAAACAGCAACCAAACGACACAGATAACTGCATAAAACAGCAACCAAACGACACAGCTGATAACAGAATAAAACAGCAACTAAACGACACAAATAACAGAATAAAACAGCAACTAAACGACACAGATAACAGAATAAAACAGCAACCAAACGACACCGATAACAGAATAAAACAGCAACCAAACGACACCGATAACAGAATAAAACAGCAACCAAACGACACCGATAACAGAATAAAACAGCAACCAAACGACACAGATAACTGCATAAAACAGCAACCAAACGACACAGATAACAGAATAAAACAGCAACCAAACGACACCGATAACAGAATAAAACAGCAACCAAACGACACCGATAACAGAATAAAACAGCAACCAAACGACACCGATAACAGAATAAAACAGCAACCAAACGACACAGCTGATAACAGAATAAAACAGCAACTAAACGACACAAATAACAGAATAAAACAGCAACCAAACGACACCGATAACAGAATAAAACAGCAACCAAACGACACCGATAACAGAATAAAACAGCAACCAAACGACACAGATAACTGCATAAAACAGCAACCAAACGACACAGATAACAGAATAAAACAGCAACCAAACGACACCGATAACAGAATAAAACAGCAACCAAACGACACCGATAACAGAATAAAACAGCAACCAAACGACACAGATAACAGAATAAAACAGCAACCAAACGACACCGATAACAGAATAAAACAGCAACCAAACGACACAGCTGATAACAGAATAAAACAGCAACCAAACGACACCGATAACAGAATAAAACAGCAACCAAACGACACAGATAACAGAATAAAACAGCAACCAAACGACACAGATAACAGATTAAAACAGCAACCAAACGACACAAATAACAGAATAAAACAGCAACCAAACGACACAGATAACAGAATAAAACAGCAAACAAACGACACCGATAACAGAATAAAACAGCAACCAAACGACACCGATAACAGAATAAAACAGCAACCAAACGACACCGATAACTGCATAAAACAGCAACCAAACGACACCGATAACAGAATAAAACAGCAACCAAACAGAATAAAACAGCAACCAAACGACACCGATAACTGCATAAAACAGCAACCAAACGACACCGATAACAGAATAAAACAGCAACCAAACGACACAAATAACAGAATAAAACAGCAACCAAACGACACCGATAACAGAATAAAACAGCAACCAAACAGAATAAAACAGCAACCAAACGACACCGATAACTGCATAAAACAGCAACCAAACGACACCGATAACAGAATAAAACAGCAACCAAACGACACAGATAACAGAATAAAACAGCAACCAAACGACACAGATAACAGAATAAAACAGCAACCAAACGACACAGATAACAGAATAAAACAGCAACCAAACGACACCGATAACAGAATAAAACAGCAACCAAACGACACAGATAACAGAATAAAACAGCAACCAAACGACACAGATAACAGAATAAAACAGCAACCAAACGACACCGATAACAGAATAAAACAGCAACCAAACGACACCGATAACAGAATAAAACAGCAACCAAACGACACCGATAACAGAATAAAACAGCAACCAAACGACACAGATAACTGCATAAAACAGCAACCAAACGACACAGATAACAGAATAAAACAGCAACCAAACGACACCGATAACAGAATAAAACAGCAACCAAACGACACCGATAACAGAATAAAACAGCAACCAAACGACACCGATAACAGAATAAAACAGCAACCAAACGACACAGCTGATAACAGAATAAAACAGCAACTAAACGACACAAATAACAGAATAAAACAGCAACCAAACGACACCGATAACAGAATAAAACAGCAACCAAACGACACCGATAACAGAATAAAACAGCAACCAAACGACACAGATAACTGCATAAAACAGCAACCAAACGACACAGATAACAGAATAAAACAGCAACCAAACGACACCGATAACAGAATAAAACAGCAACCAAACGACACAGCTGATAACAGAATAAAACAGCAACCAAACGACACAGATAACAGAATAAAACAACAACCAAACGACACCGATAACAGAATAAAACAGCAACCAAACGACACCGATAACAGAATAAAACAGCAACCAAACGACACCGATAACAGAATAAAACAGCAACCAAACGACACCGATAACAGAATAAAACAGCAACCAAACGACACAGCTGATAACAGAATAAAACAGCAACTAAACGACACAAATAACAGAATAAAACAGCAACCAAACGACACCGATAACAGAATAAAACAGCAACCAAACGACACCGATAACAGAATAAAACAGCAACCAAACGACACAGATAACTGCATAAAACAGCAACCAAACGACACAGATAACAGAATAAAACAGCAACCAAACGACACCGATAACAGAATAAAACAGCAACCAAACGACACCGATAACAGAATAAAACAGCAACCAAACGACACAGATAACAGAATAAAACAGCAACCAAACGACACCGATAACAGAATAAAACAGCAACCAAACGACACAGCTGATAACAGAATAAAACAGCAACCAAACGACACCGATAACAGAATAAAACAGCAACCAAACGACACAGATAACAGAATAAAACAGCAACCAAACGACACAGATAACAGATTAAAACAGCAACCAAACGACACAAATAACAGAATAAAACAGCAACCAAACGACACAGATAACAGAATAAAACAGCAACCAAACGACACCGATAACAGAATAAAACAGCAACCAAACGACACCGATAACAGAATAAAACAGCAACCAAACGACACCGATAACAGAATAAAACAGCAACCAAACGACACCGATAACAGAATAAAACAGCAACCAAACGACACCGATAACAGAATAAAACAGCAACCAAACGACACCGATAACAGAATAAAACAGCAACCAAACGACACCGATAACTGCATAAAACAGCAACCAAACGACACCGATAACAGAATAAAACAGCAACCAAACAGAATAAAACAGCAACCAAACGACACCGATAACTGCATAAAACAGCAACCAAACGACACCGATAACAGAATAAAACAGCAACCAAACGACACCGATAACTGCATAAAACAGCAACCAAACGACACCGATAACAGAATAAAACAGCAACCAAACAGAATAAAACAGCAACCAAACGACACCGATAACTGCATAAAACAGCAACCAAACGACACCGATAACAGAATAAAACAGCAACCAAACGACACAAATAACAGAATAAAACAGCAACCAAACGACACCGATAACAGAATAAAACAGCAACCAAACAGAATAAAACAGCAACCAAACGACACCGATAACTGCATAAAACAGCAACCAAACGACACCGATAACAGAATAAAACAGCAACCAAACGACACAGATAACAGAATAAAACAGCAACCAAACGACACAGATAACAGAATAAAACAGCAACCAAACGACACAGATAACAGAATAAAACAGCAACCAAACGACACAGATAACAGAATAAAACAGCAACCAAACGACACAGATAACAGAATAAAACAGCAACCAAACGACACAGATAACAGAATAAAACAGCAACCAAACGACACAGATAACAGAATAAAACAGCAACCAAACGACACAGATAACAGAATAAAACAGCAACCAAACGACACCGATAACAGAATAAAACAGCAACCAAACGACACAGCTGATAACAGAATAAAACAGCAACCAAACGACACAGATAACAGAATAAAACAACAACCAAACGACACCGATAACAGAATAAAACAGCAACCAAACGACACCGATAACAGAATAAAACAGCAACCAAACGACACCGATAACAGAAGAAAACAGCAACCAAACGACACCGATAACAGAATAAAACAGCAACCAAACGACACAGATAACAGCATAAAACAGCAACCAAACGACACAGCTGATAACAGAATAAAACAGCAACTAAACGACACAAATAACAGAATAAAACAGCAACTAAACGACACCGATAACAGAATAAAACAGCAACCAAACGACACCGATAACAGAATAAAACAGCAACCAAACGACACCGATAACAGAATAAAACAACAACCAAACGACACCGATAACAGAATAAAACAGCAACCAAACGACACCGATAACAGAATAAAACAGCAACCAAACGACACCGATAACAGAAGAAAACAGCAACCAAACGACACCGATAACAGAATAAAACAGCAACCAAACGACACCGATAACAGAATAAAACAGCAACCAAACGACACAGATAACAGCATAAAACAGCAACCAAACGACACAGATAACAGAATAAAACAGCAACCAAACGACACAGATAACTGCATAAAACAGCAACCAAACGACACAGATAACAGAAGAAAACAGCAACCAAACGACACCGATAACAGAATAAAACAGCAACCAAACAGAACAAACAGCAACCAAACGACACCGATAACTGCATAAAACAGCAACCAAACGACACCGATAACAGAATAAAACAGCAACCAAACGACACCGATAACAGAATAAAACAGCAACCAAACGACACCGATAACAGAATAAAACAGCAACCAAACGACACCGATAACAGAATAAAACAGCAACCAAACGACACAGATAACTGCATAAAACAGCAACCAAACGACACAGATAACAGAAGAAAACAGCAACCAAACGACACCGATAACAGAATAAAACAGCAACCAAACGACACCGATAACAGAATAAAACAGCAACCAAACGACACCGATAACAGAATAAAACAGCAACCAAACGACACAGCTGATAACAGAATAAAACAGCAACTAAACGACACAAATAACAGAATAAAACAGCAACCAAACGACACCGATAACAGAATAAAACAGCAACCAAACGACACCGATAACAGAATAAAACAGCAACCAAACGACACAGATAACTGCATAAAACAGCAACTAAACGACACAGATAACAGAATAAAACAGCAACCAAACAGAATAAAACAGCAACCAAACGACACCGATAACTTCATAAAACAGCAACCAAACGACACAGATAACAGAATAAAACAGCAACCAAACGACACAGATAACAGAATAAAACAGCAACCAAACGACACAGATAACATAACAAAACAGCAACCAAACGACACCGATAACAGAATAAAACAGCAACTAAAAGACACAGATAACTACATAAAACAGCAACCAAACGACACAGATAACTGCATAAAACAGCAACCAAACGACACGGATAACAGAATAAAACAGCAACCAAACGACACAGATAACAGCATAACACAGCAACCAAACGACACCGATAACAGAATAAAACAGCAACCAAACGACACAGATAACTGCATAAAACAGCAACCAAACGACACAGCTGATAACAGAATAAAACAGCAACTAAACGACACAAATAACAGAATAAAACAGCAACTAAACGACACAGATAACAGAATAAAACAGCAACCAAACGACACCGATAACAGAATAAAACAGCAACCAAACGACACCGATAACAGAATAAAACAGCAACCAAACGACACCGATAACAGAATAAAACAGCAACCAAACGACACAGATAACTGCATAAAACAGCAACCAAACGACACAGATAACAGAATAAAACAGCAACCAAACGACACCGATAACAGAATAAAACAGCAACCAAACGACACCGATAACAGAATAAAACAGCAACCAAACGACACCGATAACAGAATAAAACAGCAACCAAACAGAATAAAACAGCAACCAAACGACACCGATAACTGCATAAAACAGCAACCAAACGACACCGATAACAGAATAAAACAGCAACCAAACGACACAAATAACAGAATAAAACAGCAACCAAACGACACCGATAACAGAATAAAACAGCAACCAAACAGAATAAAACAGCAACCAAACGACACCGATAACTGCATAAAACAGCAACCAAACGACACCGATAACAGAATAAAACAGCAACCAAACGACACAGATAACAGAATAAAACAGCAACCAAACGACACAGATAACAGAATAAAACAGCAACCAAACGACACCGATAACAGAATAAAACAGCAACCAAACGACACAGATAACTGCATAAAACAGCAACCAAACGACACAGATAACAGAATAAAACAGCAACCAAACGACACCGATAACAGAATAAAACAGCAACCAAACGACACAGCTGATAACAGAATAAAACAGCAACCAAACGACACAGATAACAGAATAAAACAACAACCAAACGACACCGATAACAGAATAAAACAGCAACCAAACGACACCGATAACAGAATAAAACAGCAACCAAACGACACCGATAACAGAATAAAACAGCAACCAAACGACACCGATAACAGAATAAAACAGCAACCAAACGACACAGCTGATAACAGAATAAAACAGCAACTAAACGACACAGATAACAGAATAAAACAACAACCAAACGACACCGATAACAGAATAAAACAGCAACCAAACGACACCGATAACAGAATAAAACAGCAACCAAACGACACCGATAACAGAATAAAACAGCAACCAAACGACACAGATAACAGAATAAAACAGCAACCAAACGACACCGATAACAGAATAAAACAGCAACCAAACGACACAGCTGATAACAGAATAAAACAGCAACCAAACGACACCGATAACAGAATAAAACAGCAACCAAACGACACAGATAACAGAATAAAACAGCAACCAAACGACACAGATAACAGAATAAAACAGCAACCAAACGACACCGATAACAGAATAAAACAGCAACCAAACGACACAGCTGATAACAGAATAAAACAGCAACCAAACGACACCGATAACAGAATAAAACAGCAACCAAACGACACAGATAACAGAATAAAACAGCAACCAAACGACACAGATAACAGATTAAAACAGCAACCAAACGACACAAATAACAGAATAAAACAGCAACCAAACGACACAGATAACAGAATAAAACAGCAACCAAACGACACCGATAACAGAATAAAACAGCAACCAAACGACACCGATAACAGAATAAAACAGCAACCAAACGACACCGATAACAGAATAAAACAGCAACCAAACGACACCGATAACAGAATAAAACAGCAACCAAACGACACCGATAACAGAATAAAACAGCAACCAAACGACACCGATAACAGAATAAAACAGCAACCAAACGACACCGATAACTGCATAAAACAGCAACCAAACGACACCGATAACAGAATAAAACAGCAACCAAACAGAATAAAACAGCAACCAAACGACACCGATAACTGCATAAAACAGCAACCAAACGACACCGATAACAGAATAAAACAGCAACCAAACGACACAGATAACTGCATAAAACAGCAACCAAACGACACAGCTGATAACAGAATAAAACAGCAACTAAACGACACAAATAACAGAATAAAACAGCAACTAAACGACACAGATAACAGAATAAAACAGCAACCAAACGACACCGATAACAGAATAAAACAGCAACCAAACGACACCGATAACAGAATAAAACAGCAACCAAACGACACCGATAACAGAATAAAACAGCAACCAAACGACACAGATAACTGCATAAAACAGCAACCAAACGACACAGATAACAGAATAAAACAGCAACCAAACGACACCGATAACAGAATAAAACAGCAACCAAACGACACCGATAACAGAATAAAACAGCAACCAAACGACACCGATAACAGAATAAAACAGCAACCAAACAGAATAAAACAGCAACCAAACGACACCGATAACTGCATAAAACAGCAACCAAACGACACCGATAACAGAATAAAACAGCAACCAAACGACACAAATAACAGAATAAAACAGCAACCAAACGACACCGATAACAGAATAAAACAGCAACCAAACAGAATAAAACAGCAACCAAACGACACCGATAACTGCATAAAACAGCAACCAAACAACACCGATAACAGAATAAAACAGCAACCAAACGACACAGATAACAGAATAAAACAGCAACCAAACGACACAGATAACAGAATAAAACAGCAACCAAACGACACCGATAACAGAATAAAACAGCAACCAAACGACACAGATAACTGCATAAAACAGCAACCAAACGACACAGATAACAGAATAAAACAGCAACCAAACGACACCGATAACAGAATAAAACAGCAACCAAACGACACAGCTGATAACAGAATAAAACAGCAACCAAACGACACAGATAACAGAATAAAACAACAACCAAACGACACCGATAACAGAATAAAACAGCAACCAAACGACACCGATAACAGAATAAAACAGCAACCAAACGACACCGATAACAGAATAAAACAGCAACCAAACGACACCGATAACAGAATAAAACAGCAACCAAACGACACAGCTGATAACAGAATAAAACAGCAACTAAACGACACAAATAACAGAATAAAACAGCAACCAAACGACACCGATAACAGAATAAAACAGCAACCAAACGACACCGATAACAGAATAAAACAGCAACCAAACGACACAGATAACTGCATAAAACAGCAACCAAACGACACAGATAACAGAATAAAACAGCAACCAAACGACACCGATAACAGAATAAAACAGCAACCAAACGACACCGATAACAGAATAAAACAGCAACCAAACGACACAGATAACAGAATAAAACAGCAACCAAACGACACCGATAACAGAATAAAACAGCAACCAAACGACACAGCTGATAACAGAATAAAACAGCAACCAAACGACACCGATAACAGAATAAAACAGCAACCAAACGACACAGATAACAGAATAAAACAGCAACCAAACGACACAGATAACAGAATAAAACAGCAACCAAACGACACCGATAACAGAATAAAACAGCAACCAAACGACACAGCTGATAACAGAATAAAACAGCAACCAAACGACACCGATAACAGAATAAAACAGCAACCAAACGACACAGATAACAGAATAAAACAGCAACCAAACGACACAGATAACAGATTAAAACAGCAACCAAACGACACAAATAACAGAATAAAACAGCAACCAAACGACACAGATAACAGAATAAAACAGCAACCAAACGACACCGATAACAGAATAAAACAGCAACCAAACGACACCGATAACAGAATAAAACAGCAACCAAACGACACCGATAACAGAATAAAACAGCAACCAAACGACACCGATAACAGAATAAAACAGCAACCAAACGACACCGATAACAGAATAAAACAGCAACCAAACGACACCGATAACAGAATAAAACAGCAACCAAACGACACCGATAACTGCATAAAACAGCAACCAAACGACACCGATAACAGAATAAAACAGCAACCAAACAGAATAAAACAGCAACCAAACGACACCGATAACTGCATAAAACAGCAACCAAACGACACCGATAACAGAATAAAACAGCAACCAAACGACACCGATAACTGCATAAAACAGCAACCAAACGACACCGATAACAGAATAAAACAGCAACCAAACAGAATAAAACAGCAACCAAACGACACCGATAACTGCATAAAACAGCAACCAAACGACACCGATAACAGAATAAAACAGCAACCAAACGACACAAATAACAGAATAAAACAGCAACCAAACGACACCGATAACAGAATAAAACAGCAACCAAACAGAATAAAACAGCAACCAAACGACACCGATAACTGCATAAAACAGCAACCAAACGACACCGATAACAGAATAAAACAGCAACCAAACGACACAGATAACAGAATAAAACAGCAACCAAACGACACAGATAACAGAATAAAACAGCAACCAAACGACACAGATAACAGAATAAAACAGCAACCAAACGACACCGATAACAGAATAAAACAGCAACCAAACGACACAGATAACAGAATAAAACAGCAACCAAACGACACCGATAACAGAATAAAACAGCAACCAAACGACACCGATAACAGAATAAAACAGCAACCAAACGACACCGATAACAGAATAAAACAGCAACCAAACAGAATAAAACAGCAACCAAACGACACCGATAACTGCATAAAACAGCAACCAAACGACACCGATAACAGAATAAAACAGCAACCAAACGACACAAATAACAGAATAAAACAGCAACCAAACGACACCGATAACAGAATAAAACAGCAACCAAACAGAATAAAACAGCAACCAAACGACACCGATAACTGCATAAAACAGCAACCAAACGACACCGATAACAGAATAAAACAGCAACCAAACGACACAGATAACAGAATAAAACAGCAACCAAACGACACAGATAACAGAATAAAACAGCAACCAAACGACACCGATAACAGAATAAAACAGCAACCAAACGACACAGATAACTGCATAAAACAGCAACCAAACGACACAGATAACAGAATAAAACAGCAACCAAACGACACCGATAACAGAATAAAACAGCAACCAAACGACACAGCTGATAACAGAATAAAACAGCAACCAAACGACACAGATAACAGAATAAAACAACAACCAAACGACACCGATAACAGAATAAAACAGCAACCAAACGACACCGATAACAGAATAAAACAGCAACCAAACGACACCGATAACAGAATAAAACAGCAACCAAACGACACCGATAACAGAATAAAACAGCAACCAAACGACACAGCTGATAACAGAATAAAACAGCAACTAAACGACACAAATAACAGAATAAAACAGCAACCAAACGACACCGATAACAGAATAAAACAGCAACCAAACGACACCGATAACAGAATAAAACAGCAACCAAACGACACAGATAACTGCATAAAACAGCAACCAAACGACACAGATAACAGAATAAAACAGCAACCAAACGACACCGATAACAGAATAAAACAGCAACCAAACGACACCGATAACAGAATAAAACAGCAACCAAACGACACAGATAACAGAATAAAACAGCAACCAAACGACACCGATAACAGAATAAAACAGCAACCAAACGACACAGCTGATAACAGAATAAAACAGCAACCAAACGACACCGATAACAGAATAAAACAGCAACCAAACGACACAGATAACAGAATAAAACAGCAACCAAACGACACAGATAACAGAATAAAACAGCAACCAAACGACACCGATAACAGAATAAAACAGCAACCAAACGACACAGCTGATAACAGAATAAAACAGCAACCAAACGACACCGATAACAGAATAAAACAGCAACCAAACGACACAGATAACAGAATAAAACAGCAACCAAACGACACAGATAACAGATTAAAACAGCAACCAAACGACACAAATAACAGAATAAAACAGCAACCAAACGACACAGATAACAGAATAAAACAGCAACCAAACGACACCGATAACAGAATAAAACAGCAACCAAACGACACCGATAACAGAATAAAACAGCAACCAAACGACACCGATAACAGAATAAAACAGCAACCAAACGACACCGATAACAGAATAAAACAGCAACCAAACGACACCGATAACAGAATAAAACAGCAACCAAACGACACCGATAACAGAATAAAACAGCAACCAAACGACACCGATAACTGCATAAAACAGCAACCAAACGACACCGATAACAGAATAAAACAGCAACCAAACAGAATAAAACAGCAACCAAACGACACCGATAACTGCATAAAACAGCAACCAAACGACACCGATAACAGAATAAAACAGCAACCAAACGACACAGATAACTGCATAAAACAGCAACCAAACGACACAGCTGATAACAGAATAAAACAGCAACTAAACGACACAAATAACAGAATAAAACAGCAACTAAACGACACAGATAACAGAATAAAACAGCAACCAAACGACACCGATAACAGAATAAAACAGCAACCAAACGACACCGATAACAGAATAAAACAGCAACCAAACGACACCGATAACAGAATAAAACAGCAACCAAACGACACAGATAACTGCATAAAACAGCAACCAAACGACACAGATAACAGAATAAAACAGCAACCAAACGACACCGATAACAGAATAAAACAGCAACCAAACGACACCGATAACAGAATAAAACAGCAACCAAACGACACCGATAACAGAATAAAACAGCAACCAAACAGAATAAAACAGCAACCAAACGACACCGATAACTGCATAAAACAGCAACCAAACGACACCGATAACAGAATAAAACAGCAACCAAACGACACAAATAACAGAATAAAACAGCAACCAAACGACACCGATAACAGAATAAAACAGCAACCAAACAGAATAAAACAGCAACCAAACGACACCGATAACTGCATAAAACAGCAACCAAACAACACCGATAACAGAATAAAACAGCAACCAAACGACACAGATAACAGAATAAAACAGCAACCAAACGACACAGATAACAGAATAAAACAGCAACCAAACGACACCGATAACAGAATAAAACAGCAACCAAACGACACAGATAACTGCATAAAACAGCAACCAAACGACACAGATAACAGAATAAAACAGCAACCAAACGACACCGATAACAGAATAAAACAGCAACCAAACGACACAGCTGATAACAGAATAAAACAGCAACCAAACGACACAGATAACAGAATAAAACAACAACCAAACGACACCGATAACAGAATAAAACAGCAACCAAACGACACCGATAACAGAATAAAACAGCAACCAAACGACACCGATAACAGAATAAAACAGCAACCAAACGACACCGATAACAGAATAAAACAGCAACCAAACGACACAGCTGATAACAGAATAAAACAGCAACTAAACGACACAAATAACAGAATAAAACAGCAACCAAACGACACCGATAACAGAATAAAACAGCAACCAAACGACACCGATAACAGAATAAAACAGCAACCAAACGACACAGATAACTGCATAAAACAGCAACCAAACGACACAGATAACAGAATAAAACAGCAACCAAACGACACCGATAACAGAATAAAACAGCAACCAAACGACACCGATAACAGAATAAAACAGCAACCAAACGACACAGATAACAGAATAAAACAGCAACCAAACGACACCGATAACAGAATAAAACAGCAACCAAACGACACAGCTGATAACAGAATAAAACAGCAACCAAACGACACCGATAACAGAATAAAACAGCAACCAAACGACACAGATAACAGAATAAAACAGCAACCAAACGACACAGATAACAGAATAAAACAGCAACCAAACGACACCGATAACAGAATAAAACAGCAACCAAACGACACAGCTGATAACAGAATAAAACAGCAACCAAACGACACCGATAACAGAATAAAACAGCAACCAAACGACACAGATAACAGAATAAAACAGCAACCAAACGACACAGATAACAGATTAAAACAGCAACCAAACGACACAAATAACAGAATAAAACAGCAACCAAACGACACAGATAACAGAATAAAACAGCAACCAAACGACACCGATAACAGAATAAAACAGCAACCAAACGACACCGATAACAGAATAAAACAGCAACCAAACGACACCGATAACAGAATAAAACAGCAACCAAACGACACCGATAACAGAATAAAACAGCAACCAAACGACACCGATAACAGAATAAAACAGCAACCAAACGACACCGATAACAGAATAAAACAGCAACCAAACGACACCGATAACTGCATAAAACAGCAACCAAACGACACCGATAACAGAATAAAACAGCAACCAAACAGAATAAAACAGCAACCAAACGACACCGATAACTGCATAAAACAGCAACCAAACGACACCGATAACAGAATAAAACAGCAACCAAACGACACCGATAACTGCATAAAACAGCAACCAAACGACACCGATAACAGAATAAAACAGCAACCAAACAGAATAAAACAGCAACCAAACGACACCGATAACTGCATAAAACAGCAACCAAACGACACCGATAACAGAATAAAACAGCAACCAAACGACACAAATAACAGAATAAAACAGCAACCAAACGACACCGATAACAGAATAAAACAGCAACCAAACAGAATAAAACAGCAACCAAACGACACCGATAACTGCATAAAACAGCAACCAAACGACACCGATAACAGAATAAAACAGCAACCAAACGACACAGATAACAGAATAAAACAGCAACCAAACGACACAGATAACAGAATAAAACAGCAACCAAACGACACAGATAACAGAATAAAACAGCAACCAAACGACACCGATAACAGAATAAAACAGCAACCAAACGACACAGATAACAGAATAAAACAGCAACCAAACGACACAGATAACAGAATAAAACAGCAACCAAACGACACAGATAACAGAATAAAACAGCAACCAAACGACACAGATAACAGAATAAAACAGCAACCAAACGACACCGATAACAGAATAAAACAGCAACCAAACGACACAGCTGATAACAGAATAAAACAGCAACCAAACGACACAGATAACAGAATAAAACAACAACCAAACGACACCGATAACAGAATAAAACAGCAACCAAACGACACC
The DNA here is from genome assembly GCF_963676685.1 of Mytilus edulis. Taxonomy (NCBI): domain Eukaryota; kingdom Metazoa; phylum Mollusca; class Bivalvia; order Mytilida; family Mytilidae; genus Mytilus; species Mytilus edulis. Next base: position 17,038 of record NW_027268860.1, read on the forward strand.
GATAACAGAAGAAAACAGCAACCAAACGACACCGATAACAGAAGAAAACAGCAACCAAACGACACCGATAACAGAATAAAACAGCAACCAAACGACACAGATAACAGCATAAAACAGCAACCAAACGACACAGCTGATAACAGAATAAAACAGCAACTAAACGACACAAATAACAGAATAAAACAGCAACTAAACGACACCGATAACAGAATAAAACAGCAACCAAACGACACCGATAACAGAATAAAACAGCAACCAAACGACACCGATAACAGAATAAAACAACAACCAAACGACACCGATAACAGAATAAAACAGCAACCAAACGACACCGATAACAGAATAAAACAGCAACCAAACGACACCGATAACAGAAGAAAACAGCAACCAAACGACACCGATAACAGAATAAAACAGCAACCAAACGACACCGATAACAGAATAAAACAGCAACCAAACGACACAGATAACAGCATAAAACAGCAACCAAACGACACAGATAACAGAATAAAACAGCAACCAAACGACACAGATAACTGCATAAAACAGCAACCAAACGACACAGATAACAGAAGAAAACAGCAACCAAACGACACCGATAACAGAATAAAACAGCAACCAAACAGAACAAACAGCAACCAAACGACACCGATAACTGCATAAAACAGCAACCAAACGACACCGATAACAGAATAAAACAGCAACCAAACGACACCGATAACAGAATAAAACAGCAACCAAACGACACCGATAACAGAATAAAACAGCAACCAAACGACACCGATAACAGAATAAAACAGCAACCAAACGACACAGATAACTGCATAAAACAGCAACCAAACGACACAGATAACAGAAGAAAACAGCAACCAAACGACACCGATAACAGAATAAAACAGCAACCAAACGACACCGATAACAGAATAAAACAGCAACCAAACGACACCGATAACAGAATAAAACAGCAACCAAACGACACCGATAACAGAATAAAACAGCAACCAAACGACACAGCTGATAACAGAATAAAACAGCAACTAAACGACACAAATAACAGAATAAAACAGCAACCAAACGACACCGATAACAGAATAAAACAGCAACCAAACGACACCGATAACAGAATAAAACAGCAACCAAACGACACAGATAACTGCATAAAACAGCAACTAAACGACACAGATAACAGAATAAAACAGCAACCAAACAGAATAAAACAGCAACCAAACGACACCGATAACTTCATAAAACAGCAACCAAACGACACAGATAACAGAATAAAACAGCAACCAAACGACACAGATAACAGAATAAAACAGCAACCAAACGACACAGATAACATAACAAAACAGCAACCAAACGACACCGATAACAGAATAAAACAGCAACTAAAAGACACAGATAACTACATAAAACAGCAACCAAACGACACAGATAACTGCATAAAACAGCAACCAAACGACACGGATAACAGAATAAAACAGCAACCAAACGACACAGATAACAGCATAACACAGCAACCAAACGACACCGATAACAGAATAAAACAGCAACCAAACGACACAGATAACTGCATAAAACAGCAACCAAACGACACAGCTGATAACAGAATAAAACAGCAACTAAACGACACAAATAACAGAATAAAACAGCAACTAAACGACACAGATAACAGAATAAAACAGCAACCAAACGACACCGATAACAGAATAAAACAGCAACCAAACGACACCGATAACAGAATAAAACAGCAACCAAACGACACCGATAACAGAATAAAACAGCAACCAAACGACACAGATAACTGCATAAAACAGCAACCAAACGACACAGATAACAGAATAAAACAGCAACCAAACGACACCGATAACAGAATAAAACAGCAACCAAACGACACCGATAACAGAATAAAACAGCAACCAAACGACACCGATAACAGAATAAAACAGCAACCAAACAGAATAAAACAGCAACCAAACGACACCGATAACTGCATAAAACAGCAACCAAACGACACCGATAACAGAATAAAACAGCAACCAAACGACACAAATAACAGAATAAAACAGCAACCAAACGACACCGATAACAGAATAAAACAGCAACCAAACAGAATAAAACAGCAACCAAACGACACCGATAACTGCATAAAACAGCAACCAAACGACACCGATAACAGAATAAAACAGCAACCAAACGACACAGATAACAGAATAAAACAGCAACCAAACGACACAGATAACAGAATAAAACAGCAACCAAACGACACAGATAACAGAATAAAACAGCAACCAAACGACACCGATAACAGAATAAAACAGCAACCAAACGACACAGATAACAGAATAAAACAGCAACCAAACGACACAGATAACAGAATAAAACAGCAACCAAACGACACCGATAACAGAATAAAACAGCAACCAAACGACACCGATAACAGAATAAAACAGCAACCAAACGACACCGATAACAGAATAAAACAGCAACCAAACGACACAGATAACTGCATAAAACAGCAACCAAACGACACAGATAACAGAATAAAACAGCAACCAAACGACACCGATAACAGAATAAAACAGCAACCAAACGACACCGATAACAGAATAAAACAGCAACCAAACGACACCGATAACAGAATAAAACAGCAACCAAACGACACAGCTGATAACAGAATAAAACAGCAACTAAACGACACAAATAACAGAATAAAACAGCAACCAAACGACACCGATAACAGAATAAAACAGCAACCAAACGACACCGATAACAGAATAAAACAGCAACCAAACGACACAGATAACTGCATAAAACAGCAACCAAACGACACAGATAACAGAATAAAACAGCAACCAAACGACACCGATAACAGAATAAAACAGCAACCAAACGACACAGCTGATAACAGAATAAAACAGCAACCAAACGACACAGATAACAGAATAAAACAACAACCAAACGACACCGATAACAGAATAAAACAGCAACCAAACGACACCGATAACAGAATAAAACAGCAACCAAACGACACCGATAACAGAATAAAACAGCAACCAAACGACACCGATAACAGAATAAAACAGCAACCAAACGACACAGCTGATAACAGAATAAAACAGCAACTAAACGACACAAATAACAGAATAAAACAGCAACCAAACGACACCGATAACAGAATAAAACAGCAACCAAACGACACCGATAACAGAATAAAACAGCAACCAAACGACACAGATAACTGCATAAAACAGCAACCAAACGACACAGATAACAGAATAAAACAGCAACCAAACGACACCGATAACAGAATAAAACAGCAACCAAACGACACCGATAACAGAATAAAACAGCAACCAAACGACACAGATAACAGAATAAAACAGCAACCAAACGACACCGATAACAGAATAAAACAGCAACCAAACGACACAGCTGATAACAGAATAAAACAGCAACCAAACGACACCGATAACAGAATAAAACAGCAACCAAACGACACAGATAACAGAATAAAACAGCAACCAAACGACACAGATAACAGATTAAAACAGCAACCAAACGACACAAATAACAGAATAAAACAGCAACCAAACGACACAGATAACAGAATAAAACAGCAACCAAACGACACCGATAACAGAATAAAACAGCAACCAAACGACACCGATAACAGAATAAAACAGCAACCAAACGACACCGATAACAGAATAAAACAGCAACCAAACGACACCGATAACAGAATAAAACAGCAACCAAACGACACCGATAACAGAATAAAACAGCAACCAAACGACACCGATAACAGAATAAAACAGCAACCAAACGACACCGATAACTGCATAAAACAGCAACCAAACGACACCGATAACAGAATAAAACAGCAACCAAACAGAATAAAACAGCAACCAAACGACACCGATAACTGCATAAAACAGCAACCAAACGACACCGATAACAGAATAAAACAGCAACCAAACGACACCGATAACTGCATAAAACAGCAACCAAACGACACCGATAACAGAATAAAACAGCAACCAAACAGAATAAAACAGCAACCAAACGACACCGATAACTGCATAAAACAGCAACCAAACGACACCGATAACAGAATAAAACAGCAACCAAACGACACAAATAACAGAATAAAACAGCAACCAAACGACACCGATAACAGAATAAAACAGCAACCAAACAGAATAAAACAGCAACCAAACGACACCGATAACTGCATAAAACAGCAACCAAACGACACCGATAACAGAATAAAACAGCAACCAAACGACACAGATAACAGAATAAAACAGCAACCAAACGACACAGATAACAGAATAAAACAGCAACCAAACGACACAGATAACAGAATAAAACAGCAACCAAACGACACAGATAACAGAATAAAACAGCAACCAAACGACACCGATAACAGAATAAAACAGCAACCAAACGACACAGCTGATAACAGAATAAAACAGCAACCAAACGACACAGATAACAGAATAAAACAACAACCAAACGACACCGATAACAGAATAAAACAGCAACCAAACGACACCGATAACAGAAGAAAACAGCAACCAAACGACACCGATAACAGAAGAAAACAGCAACCAAACGACACCGATAACAGAATAAAACAGCAACCAAACGACACAGATAACAGCATAAAACAGCAACCAAACGACACAGCTGATAACAGAATAAAACAGCAACTAAACGACACAAATAACAGAATAAAACAGCAACTAAACGACACCGATAACAGAATAAAACAGCAACCAAACGACACCGATAACAGAATAAAACAGCAACCAAACGACACCGATAACAGAATAAAACAACAACCAAACGACACCGATAACAGAATAAAACAGCAACCAAACGACACCGATAACAGAATAAAACAGCAACCAAACGACACCGATAACAGAAGAAAACAGCAACCAAACGACACCGATAACAGAATAAAACAGCAACCAAACGACACCGATAACAGAATAAAACAGCAACCAAACGACACAGATAACAGCATAAAACAGCAACCAAACGACACAGATAACAGAATAAAACAGCAACCAAACGACACAGATAACTGCATAAAACAGCAACCAAACGACACAGATAACAGAAGAAAACAGCAACCAAACGACACCGATAACAGAATAAAACAGCAACCAAACAGAACAAACAGCAACCAAACGACACCGATAACTGCATAAAACAGCAACCAAACGACACCGATAACAGAATAAAACAGCAACCAAACGACACCGATAACAGAATAAAACAGCAACCAAACGACACCGATAACAGAATAAAACAGCAACCAAACGACACCGATAACAGAATAAAACAGCAACCAAACGACACAGATAACTGCATAAAACAGCAACCAAACGACACAGATAACAGAAGAAAACAGCAACCAAACGACACCGATAACAGAATAAAACAGCAACCAAACGACACCGATAACAGAATAAAACAGCAACCAAACGACACCGATAACAGAATAAAACAGCAACCAAACGACACCGATAACAGAATAAAACAGCAACCAAACGACACAGCTGATAACAGAATAAAACAGCAACTAAACGACACAAATAACAGAATAAAACAGCAACCAAACGACACCGATAACAGAATAAAACAGCAACCAAACGACACCGATAACAGAATAAAACAGCAACCAAACGACACAGATAACTGCATAAAACAGCAACTAAACGACACAGATAACAGAATAAAACAGCAACCAAACAGAATAAAACAGCAACCAAACGACACCGATAACTTCATAAAACAGCAACCAAACGACACAGATAACAGAATAAAACAGCAACCAAACGACACAGATAACAGAATAAAACAGCAACCAAACGACACAGATAACATAACAAAACAGCAACCAAACGACACCGATAACAGAATAAAACAGCAACTAAAAGACACAGATAACTACATAAAACAGCAACCAAACGACACAGATAACTGCATAAAACAGCAACCAAACGACACGGATAACAGAATAAAACAGCAACCAAACGACACAGATAACAGCATAACACAGCAACCAAACGACACCGATAACAGAATAAAACAGCAACCAAACGACACAGATAACTGCATAAAACAGCAACCAAACGACACAGCTGATAACAGAATAAAACAGCAACTAAACGACACAAATAACAGAATAAAACAGCAACTAAACGACACAGATAACAGAATAAAACAGCAACCAAACGACACCGATAACAGAATAAAACAGCAACCAAACGACACCGATAACAGAATAAAACAGCAACCAAACGACACCGATAACAGAATAAAACAGCAACCAAACGACACAGATAACTGCATAAAACAGCAACCAAACGACACAGATAACAGAATAAAACAGCAACCAAACGACACCGATAACAGAATAAAACAGCAACCAAACGACACCGATAACAGAATAAAACAGCAACCAAACGACACCGATAACAGAATAAAACAGCAACCAAACAGAATAAAACAGCAACCAAACGACACCGATAACTGCATAAAACAGCAACCAAACGACACCGATAACAGAATAAAACAGCAACCAAACGACACAAATAACAGAATAAAACAGCAACCAAACGACACCGATAACAGAATAAAACAGCAACCAAACAGAATAAAACAGCAACCAAACGACACCGATAACTGCATAAAACAGCAACCAAACGACACCGATAACAGAATAAAACAGCAACCAAACGACACAGATAACAGAATAAAACAGCAACCAAACGACACAGATAACAGAATAAAACAGCAACCAAACGACACAGATAACAGAATAAAACAGCAACCAAACGACACCGATAACAGAATAAAACAGCAACCAAACGACACAGATAACAGAATAAAACAGCAACCAAACGACACAGATAACAGAATAAAACAGCAACCAAACGACACCGATAACAGAATAAAACAGCAACCAAACGACACCGATAACAGAATAAAACAGCAACCAAACGACACCGATAACAGAATAAAACAGCAACCAAACGACACAGATAACTGCATAAAACAGCAACCAAACGACACAGATAACAGAATAAAACAGCAACCAAACGACACCGATAACAGAATAAAACAGCAACCAAACGACACCGATAACAGAATAAAACAGCAACCAAACGACACCGATAACAGAATAAAACAGCAACCAAACGACACAGCTGATAACAGAATAAAACAGCAACTAAACGACACAAATAACAGAATAAAACAGCAACCAAACGACACCGATAACAGAATAAAACAGCAACCAAACGACACCGATAACAGAATAAAACAGCAACCAAACGACACAGATAACTGCATAAAACAGCAACCAAACGACACAGATAACAGAATAAAACAGCAACCAAACGACACCGATAACAGAATAAAACAGCAACCAAACGACACAGCTGATAACAGAATAAAACAGCAACCAAACGACACAGATAACAGAATAAAACAACAACCAAACGACACCGATAACAGAATAAAACAGCAACCAAACGACACCGATAACAGAATAAAACAGCAACCAAACGACACCGATAACAGAATAAAACAGCAACCAAACGACACCGATAACAGAATAAAACAGCAACCAAACGACACAGCTGATAACAGAATAAAACAGCAACTAAACGACACAAATAACAGAATAAAACAGCAACCAAACGACACCGATAACAGAATAAAACAGCAACCAAACGACACCGATAACAGAATAAAACAGCAACCAAACGACACAGATAACTGCATAAAACAGCAACCAAACGACACAGATAACAGAATAAAACAGCAACCAAACGACACCGATAACAGAATAAAACAGCAACCAAACGACACCGATAACAGAATAAAACAGCAACCAAACGACACAGATAACAGAATAAAACAGCAACCAAACGACACCGATAACAGAATAAAACAGCAACCAAACGACACAGCTGATAACAGAATAAAACAGCAACCAAACGACACCGATAACAGAATAAAACAGCAACCAAACGACACAGATAACAGAATAAAACAGCAACCAAACGACACAGATAACAGATTAAAACAGCAACCAAACGACACAAATAACAGAATAAAACAGCAACCAAACGACACAGATAACAGAATAAAACAGCAACCAAACGACACCGATAACAGAATAAAACAGCAACCAAACGACACCGATAACAGAATAAAACAGCAACCAAACGACACCGATAACAGAATAAAACAGCAACCAAACGACACCGATAACAGAATAAAACAGCAACCAAACGACACCGATAACAGAATAAAACAGCAACCAAACGACACCGATAACAGAATAAAACAGCAACCAAACGACACCGATAACAGAATAAAACAGCAACCAAACGACACCGATAACTGCATAAAACAGCAACCAAACGACACCGATAACAGAATAAAACAGCAACCAAACAGAATAAAACAGCAACCAAACGACACCGATAACTGCATAAAACAGCAACCAAACGACACCGATAACAGAATAAAACAGCAACCAAACGACACCGATAACTGCATAAAACAGCAACCAAACGACACCGATAACAGAATAAAACAGCAACCAAACAGAATAAAACAGCAACCAAACGACACCGATAACTGCATAAAACAGCAACCAAACGACACCGATAACAGAATAAAACAGCAACCAAACGACACAAATAACAGAATAAAACAGCAACCAAACGACACCGATAACAGAATAAAACAGCAACCAAACAGAATAAAACAGCAACCAAACGACACCGATAACTGCATAAAACAGCAACCAAACGACACCGATAACAGAATAAAACAGCAACCAAACGACACAGATAACAGAATAAAACAGCAACCAAACGACACAGATAACAGAATAAAACAGCAACCAAACGACACAGATAACAGAATAAAACAGCAACCAAACGACACCGATAACAGAATAAAACAGCAACCAAACGACACAGATAACAGAATAAAACAGCAACCAAACGACACAGATAACAGAATAAAACAGCAACCAAACGACACAGATAACAGAATAAAACAGCAACCAAACGACACAGATAACAGAATAAAACAGCAACCAAACGACACCGATAACAGAATAAAACAGCAACCAAACGACACAGCTGATAACAGAATAAAACAGCAACCAAACGACACAGATAACAGAATAAAACAACAACCAAACGACACCGATAACAGAATAAAACAGCAACCAAACGACACCGATAACAGAATAAAACAGCAACCAAACGACACCGATAACAGAAGAAAACAGCAACCAAACGACACCGATAACAGAATAAAACAGCAACCAAACGACACAGATAACAGCATAAAACAGCAACCAAACGACACAGCTGATAACAGAATAAAACAGCAACTAAACGACACAAATAACAGAATAAAACAGCAACTAAACGACACCGATAACAGAATAAAACAGCAACCAAACGACACCGATAACAGAATAAAACAGCAACCAAACGACACCGATAACAGAATAAAACAACAACCAAACGACACCGATAACAGAATAAAACAGCAACCAAACGACACCGATAACAGAATAAAACAGCAACCAAACGACACCGATAACAGAAGAAAACAGCAACCAAACGACACCGATAACAGAATAAAACAGCAACCAAACGACACCGATAACAGAATAAAACAGCAACCAAACGACACAGATAACAGCATAAAACAGCAACCAAACGACACAGATAACAGAATAAAACAGCAACCAAACGACACAGATAACTGCATAAAACAGCAACCAAACGACACAGATAACAGAAGAAAACAGCAACCAAACGACACCGATAACAGAATAAAACAGCAACCAAACAGAACAAACAGCAACCAAACGACACCGATAACTGCATAAAACAGCAACCAAACGACACCGATAACAGAATAAAACAGCAACCAAACGACACCGATAACAGAATAAAACAGCAACCAAACGACACCGATAACAGAATAAAACAGCAACCAAACGACACCGATAACAGAATAAAACAGCAACCAAACGACACAGATAACTGCATAAAACAGCAACCAAACGACACAGATAACAGAAGAAAACAGCAACCAAACGACACCGATAACAGAATAAAACAGCAACCAAACGACACCGATAACAGAATAAAACAGCAACCAAACGACACCGATAACAGAATAAAACAGCAACCAAACGACACCGATAACAGAATAAAACAGCAACCAAACGACACAGCTGATAACAGAATAAAACAGCAACTAAACGACACAAATAACAGAATAAAACAGCAACCAAACGACACCGATAACAGAATAAAACAGCAACCAAACGACACCGATAACAGAATAAAACAGCAACCAAACGACACAGATAACTGCATAAAACAGCAACTAAACGACACAGATAACAGAATAAAACAGCAACCAAACAGAATAAAACAGCAACCAAACGACACCGATAACTTCATAAAACAGCAACCAAACGACACAGATAACAGAATAAAACAGCAACCAAACGACACAGATAACAGAATAAAACAGCAACCAAACGACACAGATAACATAACAAAACAGCAACCAAACGACACCGATAACAGAATAAAACAGCAACTAAAAGACACAGATAACTACATAAAACAGCAACCAAACGACACAGATAACTGCATAAAACAGCAACCAAACGACACGGATAACAGAATAAAACAGCAACCAAACGACACAGATAACAGCATAACACAGCAACCAAACGACACCGATAACAGAATAAAACAGCAACCAAACGACACAGATAACTGCATAAAACAGCAACCAAACGACACAGCTGATAACAGAATAAAACAGCAACTAAACGACACAAATAACAGAATAAAACAGCAACTAAACGACACAGATAACAGAATAAAACAGCAACCAAACGACACCGATAACAGAATAAAACAGCAACCAAACGACACCGATAACAGAATAAAACAGCAACCAAACGACACCGATAACAGAATAAAACAGCAACCAAACGACACAGATAACTGCATAAAACAGCAACCAAACGACACAGATAACAGAATAAAACAGCAACCAAACGACACCGATAACAGAATAAAACAGCAACCAAACGACACCGATAACAGAATAAAACAGCAACCAAACGACACCGATAACAGAATAAAACAGCAACCAAACGACACCGATAACAGAATAAAACAGCAACCAAACGACACAGCTGATAACAGAATAAAACAGCAACTAAACGACACAAATAACAGAATAAAACAGCAACCAAACGACACCGATAACAGAATAAAACAGCAACCAAACGACACCGATAACAGAATAAAACAGCAACCAAACGACACAGATAACTGCATAAAACAGCAACCAAACGACACAGATAACAGAATAAAACAGCAACCAAACGACACCGATAACAGAATAAAACAGCAACCAAACGACACCGATAACAGAATAAAACAGCAACCAAACGACACAGATAACAGAATAAAACAGCAACCAAACGACACCGATAACAGAATAAAACAGCAACCAAACGACACAGCTGATAACAGAATAAAACAGCAACCAAACGACACCGATAACAGAATAAAACAGCAACCAAACGACACAGATAACAGAATAAAACAGCAACCAAACGACACAGATAACAGATTAAAACAGCAACCAAACGACACAAATAACAGAATAAAACAGCAACCAAACGACACAGATAACAGAATAAAACAGCAAACAAACGACACCGATAACAGAATAAAACAGCAACCAAACGACACCGATAACAGAATAAAACAGCAACCAAACGACACCGATAACTGCATAAAACAGCAACCAAACGACACCGATAACAGAATAAAACAGCAACCAAACAGAATAAAACAGCAACCAAACGACACCGATAACTGCATAAAACAGCAACCAAACGACACCGATAACAGAATAAAACAGCAACCAAACGACACAAATAACAGAATAAAACAGCAACCAAACGACACCGATAACAGAATAAAACAGCAACCAAACAGAATAAAACAGCAACCAAACGACACCGATAACTGCATAAAACAGCAACCAAACGACACCGATAACAGAATAAAACAGCAACCAAACGACACAGATAACAGAATAAAACAGCAACCAAACGACACAGATAACAGAATAAAACAGCAACCAAACGACACCGATAACAGAATAAAACAGCAACCAAACGACACAGATAACAGAATAAAACAGCAACCAAACGACACAGATAACAGAATAAAACAGCAACCAAACGACACCGATAACAGAATAAAACAGCAACCAAACGACACCGATAACAGAATAAAACAGCAACCAAACGACACCGATAACAGAATAAAACAGCAACCAAACGACACAGATAACTGCATAAAACAGCAACCAAACGACACAGATAACAGAATAAAACAGCAACCAAACGACACCGATAACAGAATAAAACAGCAACCAAACGACACCGATAACAGAATAAAACAGCAACCAAACGACACCGATAACAGAATAAAACAGCAACCAAACGACACAGCTGATAACAGAATAAAACAGCAACTAAACGACACAAATAACAGAATAAAACAGCAACCAAACGACACCGATAACAGAATAAAACAGCAACCAAACGACACCGATAACAGAATAAAACAGCAACCAAACGACACAGATAACTGCATAAAACAGCAACCAAACGACACAGATAACAGAATAAAACAGCAACCAAACGACACCGATAACAGAATAAAACAGCAACCAAACGACACAGCTGATAACAGAATAAAACAGCAACCAAACGACACAGATAACAGAATAAAACAACAACCAAACGACACCGATAACAGAATAAAACAGCAACCAAACGACACCGATAACAGAATAAAACAGCAACCAAACGACACCGATAACAGAATAAAACAGCAACCAAACGACACCGATAACAGAATAAAACAGCAACCAAACGACACAGCTGATAACAGAATAAAACAGCAACTAAACGACACAAATAACAGAATAAAACAGCAACCAAACGACACCGATAACAGAATAAAACAGCAACCAAACGACACCGATAACAGAATAAAACAGCAACCAAACGACACAGATAACTGCATAAAACAGCAACCAAACGACACAGATAACAGAATAAAACAGCAACCAAACGACACCGATAACAGAATAAAACAGCAACCAAACGACACCGATAACAGAATAAAACAGCAACCAAACGACACAGATAACAGAATAAAACAGCAACCAAACGACACCGATAACAGAATAAAACAGCAACCAAACGACACAGCTGATAACAGAATAAAACAGCAACCAAACGACACCGATAACAGAATAAAACAGCAACCAAACGACACAGATAACAGAATAAAACAGCAACCAAACGAAACAGATAACAGATTAAAACAGCAACCAAACGACACAAATAACAGAATAAAACAGCAACCAAACGACACAGATAACAGAATAAAACAGCAACCAAACGACACCGATAACAGAATAAAACAGCAACCAAACGACACCGATAACAGAATAAAACAGCAACCAAACGACACCGATAACAGAATAAAACAGCAACCAAACGACACCGATAACAGAATAAAACAGCAACCAAACGACACCGATAACAGAATAAAACAGCAACCAAACGACACCGATAACTGCATAAAACAGCAACCAAACGACACCGATAACAGAATAAAACAGCAACCAAACAGAATAAAACAGCAACCAAACGACACCGATAACTGCATAAAACAGCAACCAAACGACACCGATAACAGAATAAAACAGCAACCAAACGACACCGATAACTGCATAAAACAGCAACCAAACGACACCGATAACAGAATAAAACAGCAACCAAACAGAATAAAACAGCAACCAAACGACACCGATAACTGCATAAAACAGCAACCAAACGACACCGATAACAGAATAAAACAGCAACCAAACGACACAGATAACAGAATAAAACAGCAACCAAACGACACAGATAACTGCATAAAACAGCAACCAAACGACACAGATAACAGAATAAAACAGCAACCAAACGACACCGATAACAGAATAAAACAGCAACCAAACGACACCGATAACAGAATAAAACAGCAACCAAACGACACCGATAACAGAATAAAACAGCAACCAAACGACACAGCTGATAACAGAATAAAACAGCAACTAAACGACACAAATAACAGAATAAAACAGCAACCAAACGACACCGATAACAGAATAAAACAGCAACCAAACGACACCGATAACAGAATAAAACAGCAACCAAACGACACAGATAACTGCATAAAACAGCAACCAAACGACACAGATAACAGAATAAAACAGCAACCAAACGACACCGATAACAGAATAAAACAGCAACCAAACGACACAGCTGATAACAGAATAAAACAGCAACCAAACGACACAGATAACAGAATAAAACAACAACCAAACGACACCGATAACAGAATAAAACAGCAACCAAACGACACCGATAACAGAATAAAACAGCAACCAAACGACACCGATAACAGAATAAAACAGCAACCAAACGACACCGATAACAGAATAAAACAGCAACCAAACGACACAGCTGATAACAGAATAAAACAGCAACTAAACGACACAAATAACAGAATAAAACAGCAACCAAACGACACCGATAACAGAATAAAACAGCAACCAAACGACACCGATAACAGAATAAAACAGCAACCAAACGACACAGATAACTGCATAAAACAGCAACCAAACGACACAGATAACAGAATAAAACAGCAACCAAACGACACCGATAACAGAATAAAACAGCAACCAAACGACACCGATAACAGAATAAAACAGCAACCAAACGACACAGATAACAGAATAAAACAGCAACCAAACGACACCGATAACAGAATAAAACAGCAACCAAACGACACAGCTGATAACAGAATAAAACAGCAACCAAACGACACCGATAACAGAATAAAACAGCAACCAAACGACACAGATAACAGAATAAAACAGCAACCAAACGAAACAGATAACAGATTAAAACAGCAACCAAACGACACAAATAACAGAATAAAACAGCAACCAAACGACACAGATAACAGAATAAAACAGCAACCAAACGACACCGATAACAGAATAAAACAGCAACCAAACGACACCGATAACAGAATAAAACAGCAACCAAACGACACCGATAACAGAATAAAACAGCAACCAAACGACACCGATAACAGAATAAAACAGCAACCAAACGACACCGATAACAGAATAAAACAGCAACCAAACGACACCGATAACTGCATAAAACAGCAACCAAACGACACCGATAACAGAATAAAACAGCAACCAAACAGAATAAAACAGCAACCAAACGACACCGATAACTGCATAAAACAGCAACCAAACGACACCGATAACAGAATAAAACAGCAACCAAACGACACCGATAACTGCATAAAACAGCAACCAAACGACACCGATAACAGAATAAAACAGCAACCAAACAGAATAAAACAGCAACCAAACGACACCGATAACTGCATAAAACAGCAACCAAACGACACCGATAACAGAATAAAACAGCAACCAAACGACACAGATAACAGAATAAAACAGCAACCAAACGACACAGATAACAGAATAAAACAGCAACCAAACGACACAGATAACAGAATAAAACAGCAACCAAACGACACAGATAACAGAATAAAACAGCAACCAAACGACACCGATAACAGAATAAAACAGCAACCAAACGACACAGCTGATAACAGAATAAAACAGCAACCAAACGACACAGATAACAGAATAAAACAACAACCAAACGACACCGATAACAGAATAAAACAGCAACCAAACGACACCGATAACAGAATAAAACAGCAACCAAACGACACCGATAACAGAAGAAAACAGCAACCAAACGACACCGATAACAGAATAAAACAGCAACCAAACGACACAGATAACAGCATAAAACAGCAACCAAACGACACAGCTGATAACAGAATAAAACAGCAACTAAACGACACAAATAACAGAATAAAACAGCAACTAAACGACACCGATAACAGAATAAAACAGCAACCAAACGACACCGATAACAGAATAAAACAGCAACCAAACGACACCGATAACAGAATAAAACAACAACCAAACGACACCGATAACAGAATAAAACAGCAACCAAACGACACCGATAACAGAATAAAACAGCAACCAAACGACACCGATAACAGAAGAAAACAGCAACCAAACGACACCGATAACAGAATAAAACAGCAACCAAACGACACCGATAACAGAATAAAACAGCAACCAAACGACACAGATAACAGCATAAAACAGCAACCAAACGACACAGATAACAGAATAAAACAGCAACCAAACGACACAGATAACTGCATAAAACAGCAACCAAACGACACAGATAACAGCATAAAACAGCAACCAAACGACACAGCTGATAACAGAATAAAACAGCAACTAAACGACACAAATAACAGAATAAAACAGCAACTAAACGACACCGATAACAGAATAAAACAGCAACCAAACGACACCGATAACAGAATAAAACAGCAACCAAACGACACCGATAACAGAATAAAACAGCAACCAAACGACACCGATAACAGAATAAAACAGCAACCAAACGACACAGCTGATAACAGAATAAAACAGCAACCAAACGACACAGATAACAGCATAAAACAGCAACCAAACGACACAGATAACAGAATAAAACAGCAACCAAACGACACAGATAACTGCATAAAACAGCAACCAAACGACACAGATAACAGCATAAAACAGCAACCAAACGACACAGCTGATAACAGAATAAAACAGCAACTAAACGACACAAATAACAGAATAAAACAGCAACTAAACGACACCGATAACAGAATAAAACAGCAACCAAACGACACAGCTGATAACAGAATAAAACAGCAACCAAACGACACCGATAACAGAATAAAACAACAACCAAACGACACCGATAACAGAATAAAACAGCAACCAAACGACACCGATAACAGAATAAAACAGCAACCAAACGACACCGATAACAGAAGAAAACAGCAACCAAACGACACCGATAACAGAATAAAACAGCAACCAAACGACACCGATAACAGAATAAAACAGCAACCAAACGACACCGATAACTGCATAAAACAGCAACCAAACGACACCGATAACAGAATAAAACAGCAACCAAACAGAATAAAACAGCAACCAAACGACACCGATAACTGCATAAAACAGCAACCAAACGACACCGATAACAGAATAAAACAGCAACCAAACGACACAGATTACAGAATAAAACAGCAACCAAACGACACAGATAACATAACAAAACAGCAACCAAACGACACCGATAACAGAATAAAACAGCAACTAAAAGACACAGATAACTGCATAAAACAGCAACCAAACGACACAGATAACTGCATAAAACAGCAACCAAACGACACGGATAACAGAATAAAACAGCAACCAAACGACACAGATAACAGCATAAAACAGCAACCAAACGACACAGATAACAGAATAAAACAGCAACCAAACGACACAGATAACTGCATAAAACAGCAACCAAACGACACAGATAACAGCATAAAACAGCAACCAAACGACACAGCTGATAACAGAATAAAACAGCAACTAAACGACACAAATAACAGAATAAAACAGCAACTAAACGACACAAATAACAGAATAAAACAGCAACCAAACGACACAGATAACAGAATAAAACAGCAACCAAACGACACCGATAACAGAATAAAACAGCAACCAAACGACACCGATAACAGAATAAAACAGCAACCAAACGACACCGATAACTGCATAAAACAGCAACCAAACGACACCGATAACAGAATAAAACAGCAACCAAACAGAATAAAACAGCAACCAAACGACACCGATAACTGCATAAAACAGCAACCAAACGACACCGATAACAGAATAAAACAGCAACCAAACGACACCGATAACTGCATAAAACAGCAACCAAACGACACCGATAACAGAATAAAACAGCAACCAAACAGAATAAAACAGCAACCAAACGACACCGATAACTGCATAAAACAGCAACCAAACGACACCGATAACAGAATAAAACAGCAACCAAACGACACAAATAACAGAATAAAACAGCAACCAAACGACACCGATAACAGAATAAAACAGCAACCAAACAGAATAAAACAGCAACCAAACGACACCGATAACTGCATAAAACAGCAACCAAACGACACCGATAACAGAATAAAACAGCAACCAAACGACACAGATAACAGAATAAAACAGCAACCAAACGACACAGATAACAGAATAAAACAGCAACCAAACGACACAGATAACAGAATAAAACAGCAACCAAACGACACCGATAACAGAATAAAACAGCAACCAAACGACACAGATAACAGAATAAAACAGCAACCAAACGACACAGATAACAGAATAAAACAGCAACCAAACGACACAGATAACAGAATAAAACAGCAACCAAACGACACAGATAACAGAATAAAACAGCAACCAAACGACACCGATAACAGAATAAAACAGCAACCAAACGACACAGCTGATAACAGAATAAAACAGCAACCAAACGACACAGATAACAGAATAAAACAACAACCAAACGACACCGATAACAGAATAAAACAGCAACCAAACGACACCGATAACAGAATAAAACAGCAACCAAACGACACCGATAACAGAAGAAAACAGCAACCAAACGACACCGATAACAGAATAAAACAGCAACCAAACGACACAGATAACAGCATAAAACAGCAACCAAACGACACAGCTGATAACAGAATAAAACAGCAACTAAACGACACAAATAACAGAATAAAACAGCAACTAAACGACACCGATAACAGAATAAAACAGCAACCAAACGACACCGATAACAGAATAAAACAGCAACCAAACGACACCGATAACAGAATAAAACAACAACCAAACGACACCGATAACAGAATAAAACAGCAACCAAACGACACCGATAACAGAATAAAACAGCAACCAAACGACACCGATAACAGAAGAAAACAGCAACCAAACGACACCGATAACAGAATAAAACAGCAACCAAACGACACCGATAACAGAATAAAACAGCAACCAAACGACACAGATAACAGCATAAAACAGCAACCAAACGACACAGATAACAGAATAAAACAGCAACCAAACGACACAGATAACTGCATAAAACAGCAACCAAACGACACAGATAACAGAAGAAAACAGCAACCAAACGACACCGATAACAGAATAAAACAGCAACCAAACAGAACAAACAGCAACCAAACGACACCGATAACTGCATAAAACAGCAACCAAACGACACCGATAACAGAATAAAACAGCAACCAAACGACACCGATAACAGAATAAAACAGCAACCAAACGACACCGATAACAGAATAAAACAGCAACCAAACGACACCGATAACAGAATAAAACAGCAACCAAACGACACAGATAACTGCATAAAACAGCAACCAAACGACACAGATAACAGAAGAAAACAGCAACCAAACGACACCGATAACAGAATAAAACAGCAACCAAACGACACCGATAACAGAATAAAACAGCAACCAAACGACACCGATAACAGAATAAAACAGCAACCAAACGACACCGATAACAGAATAAAACAGCAACCAAACGACACAGCTGATAACAGAATAAAACAGCAACTAAACGACACAAATAACAGAATAAAACAGCAACCAAACGACACCGATAACAGAATAAAACAGCAACCAAACGACACCGATAACAGAATAAAACAGCAACCAAACGACACAGATAACTGCATAAAACAGCAACTAAACGACACAGATAACAGAATAAAACAGCAACCAAACAGAATAAAACAGCAACCAAACGACACCGATAACTTCATAAAACAGCAACCAAACGACACAGATAACAGAATAAAACAGCAACCAAACGACACAGATAACAGAATAAAACAGCAACCAAACGACACAGATAACATAACAAAACAGCAACCAAACGACACCGATAACAGAATAAAACAGCAACTAAAAGACACAGATAACTACATAAAACAGCAACCAAACGACACAGATAACTGCATAAAACAGCAACCAAACGACACGGATAACAGAATAAAACAGCAACCAAACGACACAGATAACAGCATAACACAGCAACCAAACGACACCGATAACAGAATAAAACAGCAACCAAACGACACAGATAACTGCATAAAACAGCAACCAAACGACACAGCTGATAACAGAATAAAACAGCAACTAAACGACACAAATAACAGAATAAAACAGCAACTAAACGACACAGATAACAGAATAAAACAGCAACCAAACGACACCGATAACAGAATAAAACAGCAACCAAACGACACCGATAACAGAATAAAACAGCAACCAAACGACACCGATAACAGAATAAAACAGCAACCAAACGACACAGATAACTGCATAAAACAGCAACCAAACGACACAGATAACAGAATAAAACAGCAACCAAACGACACCGATAACAGAATAAAACAGCAACCAAACGACACCGATAACAGAATAAAACAGCAACCAAACGACACCGATAACAGAATAAAACAGCAACCAAACGACACCGATAACAGAATAAAACAGCAACCAAACGACACAGCTGATAACAGAATAAAACAGCAACTAAACGACACAAATAACAGAATAAAACAGCAACCAAACGACACCGATAACAGAATAAAACAGCAACCAAACGACACCGATAACAGAATAAAACAGCAACCAAACGACACAGATAACTGCATAAAACAGCAACCAAACGACACAGATAACAGAATAAAACAGCAACCAAACGACACCGATAACAGAATAAAACAGCAACCAAACGACACCGATAACAGAATAAAACAGCAACCAAACGACACAGATAACAGAATAAAACAGCAACCAAACGACACCGATAACAGAATAAAACAGCAACCAAACGACACAGCTGATAACAGAATAAAACAGCAACCAAACGACACCGATAACAGAATAAAACAGCAACCAAACGACACAGATAACAGAATAAAACAGCAACCAAACGACACAGATAACAGATTAAAACAGCAACCAAACGACACAAATAACAGAATAAAACAGCAACCAAACGACACAGATAACAGAATAAAACAGCAAACAAACGACACCGATAACAGAATAAAACAGCAACCAAACGACACCGATAACAGAATAAAACAGCAACCAAACGACACCGATAACTGCATAAAACAGCAACCAAACGACACCGATAACAGAATAAAACAGCAACCAAACAGAATAAAACAGCAACCAAACGACACCGATAACTGCATAAAACAGCAACCAAACGACACCGATAACAGAATAAAACAGCAACCAAACGACACAAATAACAGAATAAAACAGCAACCAAACGACACCGATAACAGAATAAAACAGCAACCAAACAGAATAAAACAGCAACCAAACGACACCGATAACTGCATAAAACAGCAACCAAACGACACCGATAACAGAATAAAACAGCAACCAAACGACACAGATAACAGAATAAAACAGCAACCAAACGACACAGATAACAGAATAAAACAGCAACCAAACGACACAGATAACAGAATAAAACAGCAACCAAACGACACCGATAACAGAATAAAACAGCAACCAAACGACACAGATAACAGAATAAAACAGCAACCAAACGACACAGATAACAGAATAAAACAGCAACCAAACGACACCGATAACAGAATAAAACAGCAACCAAACGACACCGATAACAGAATAAAACAGCAACCAAACGACACCGATAACAGAATAAAACAGCAACCAAACGACACAGATAACTGCATAAAACAGCAACCAAACGACACAGATAACAGAATAAAACAGCAACCAAACGACACCGATAACAGAATAAAACAGCAACCAAACGACACCGATAACAGAATAAAACAGCAACCAAACGACACCGATAACAGAATAAAACAGCAACCAAACGACACAGCTGATAACAGAATAAAACAGCAACTAAACGACACAAATAACAGAATAAAACAGCAACCAAACGACACCGATAACAGAATAAAACAGCAACCAAACGACACCGATAACAGAATAAAACAGCAACCAAACGACACAGATAACTGCATAAAACAGCAACCAAACGACACAGATAACAGAATAAAAC
This sequence comes from Mytilus edulis, assembly GCF_963676685.1. Lineage (NCBI taxonomy): Eukaryota > Metazoa > Mollusca > Bivalvia > Mytilida > Mytilidae > Mytilus > Mytilus edulis. Next base: position 39,391 of record NW_027268860.1, read on the forward strand.
AGCAACCAAACGACACCGATAACAGAATAAAACAGCAACCAAACGACACAGCTGATAACAGAATAAAACAGCAACCAAACGACACAGATAACAGAATAAAACAACAACCAAACGACACCGATAACAGAATAAAACAGCAACCAAACGACACCGATAACAGAATAAAACAGCAACCAAACGACACCGATAACAGAATAAAACAGCAACCAAACGACACCGATAACAGAATAAAACAGCAACCAAACGACACAGCTGATAACAGAATAAAACAGCAACTAAACGACACAAATAACAGAATAAAACAGCAACCAAACGACACCGATAACAGAATAAAACAGCAACCAAACGACACCGATAACAGAATAAAACAGCAACCAAACGACACAGATAACTGCATAAAACAGCAACCAAACGACACAGATAACAGAATAAAACAGCAACCAAACGACACCGATAACAGAATAAAACAGCAACCAAACGACACCGATAACAGAATAAAACAGCAACCAAACGACACAGATAACAGAATAAAACAGCAACCAAACGACACCGATAACAGAATAAAACAGCAACCAAACGACACAGCTGATAACAGAATAAAACAGCAACCAAACGACACCGATAACAGAATAAAACAGCAACCAAACGACACAGATAACAGAATAAAACAGCAACCAAACGACACAGATAACAGATTAAAACAGCAACCAAACGACACAAATAACAGAATAAAACAGCAACCAAACGACACAGATAACAGAATAAAACAGCAACCAAACGACACCGATAACAGAATAAAACAGCAACCAAACGACACCGATAACAGAATAAAACAGCAACCAAACGACACCGATAACAGAATAAAACAGCAACCAAACGACACCGATAACAGAATAAAACAGCAACCAAACGACACCGATAACAGAATAAAACAGCAACCAAACGACACCGATAACTGCATAAAACAGCAACCAAACGACACCGATAACAGAATAAAACAGCAACCAAACAGAATAAAACAGCAACCAAACGACACCGATAACTGCATAAAACAGCAACCAAACGACACCGATAACAGAATAAAACAGCAACCAAACGACACCGATAACTGCATAAAACAGCAACCAAACGACACCGATAACAGAATAAAACAGCAACCAAACAGAATAAAACAGCAACCAAACGACACCGATAACTGCATAAAACAGCAACCAAACGACACCGATAACAGAATAAAACAGCAACCAAACGACACAGATAACAGAATAAAACAGCAACCAAACGACACAGATAACAGAATAAAACAGCAACCAAACGACACAGATAACAGAATAAAACAGCAACCAAACGACACAGATAACAGAATAAAACAGCAACCAAACGACACCGATAACAGAATAAAACAGCAACCAAACGACACAGCTGATAACAGAATAAAACAGCAACCAAACGACACAGATAACAGAATAAAACAACAACCAAACGACACCGATAACAGAATAAAACAGCAACCAAACGACACCGATAACAGAATAAAACAGCAACCAAACGACACCGATAACAGAAGAAAACAGCAACCAAACGACACCGATAACAGAATAAAACAGCAACCAAACGACACAGATAACAGCATAAAACAGCAACCAAACGACACAGCTGATAACAGAATAAAACAGCAACTAAACGACACAAATAACAGAATAAAACAGCAACTAAACGACACCGATAACAGAATAAAACAGCAACCAAACGACACCGATAACAGAATAAAACAGCAACCAAACGACACCGATAACAGAATAAAACAACAACCAAACGACACCGATAACAGAATAAAACAGCAACCAAACGACACCGATAACAGAATAAAACAGCAACCAAACGACACCGATAACAGAAGAAAACAGCAACCAAACGACACCGATAACAGAATAAAACAGCAACCAAACGACACCGATAACAGAATAAAACAGCAACCAAACGACACAGATAACAGCATAAAACAGCAACCAAACGACACAGATAACAGAATAAAACAGCAACCAAACGACACAGATAACTGCATAAAACAGCAACCAAACGACACAGATAACAGCATAAAACAGCAACCAAACGACACAGCTGATAACAGAATAAAACAGCAACTAAACGACACAAATAACAGAATAAAACAGCAACTAAACGACACCGATAACAGAATAAAACAGCAACCAAACGACACCGATAACAGAATAAAACAGCAACCAAACGACACCGATAACAGAATAAAACAGCAACCAAACGACACCGATAACAGAATAAAACAGCAACCAAACGACACAGCTGATAACAGAATAAAACAGCAACCAAACGACACAGATAACAGCATAAAACAGCAACCAAACGACACAGATAACAGAATAAAACAGCAACCAAACGACACAGATAACTGCATAAAACAGCAACCAAACGACACAGATAACAGCATAAAACAGCAACCAAACGACACAGCTGATAACAGAATAAAACAGCAACTAAACGACACAAATAACAGAATAAAACAGCAACTAAACGACACCGATAACAGAATAAAACAGCAACCAAACGACACAGCTGATAACAGAATAAAACAGCAACCAAACGACACCGATAACAGAATAAAACAACAACCAAACGACACCGATAACAGAATAAAACAGCAACCAAACGACACCGATAACAGAATAAAACAGCAACCAAACGACACCGATAACAGAAGAAAACAGCAACCAAACGACACCGATAACAGAATAAAACAGCAACCAAACGACACCGATAACAGAATAAAACAGCAACCAAACGACACCGATAACTGCATAAAACAGCAACCAAACGACACCGATAACAGAATAAAACAGCAACCAAACAGAATAAAACAGCAACCAAACGACACCGATAACTGCATAAAACAGCAACCAAACGACACCGATAACAGAATAAAACAGCAACCAAACGACACAGATTACAGAATAAAACAGCAACCAAACGACACAGATAACATAACAAAACAGCAACCAAACGACACCGATAACAGAATAAAACAGCAACTAAAAGACACAGATAACTGCATAAAACAGCAACCAAACGACACAGATAACTGCATAAAACAGCAACCAAACGACACGGATAACAGAATAAAACAGCAACCAAACGACACAGATAACAGCATAAAACAGCAACCAAACGACACAGATAACAGAATAAAACAGCAACCAAACGACACAGATAACTGCATAAAACAGCAACCAAACGACACAGATAACAGCATAAAACAGCAACCAAACGACACAGCTGATAACAGAATAAAACAGCAACTAAACGACACAAATAACAGAATAAAACAGCAACTAAACGACACAGATAACAGAATAAAACAGCAACCAAACGACACAGCTGATAACAGAATAAAACAGCAACTAAACGACACAAATAACAGAATAAAACAGCAACTAAACGACACAAATAACAGAATAAAACAGCAACCAAACGACACAGATAACAGATTAAAACAGCAACCAAACGACACCGATAACAGAATAAAACAGCAACCAAACGACACCGATAACAGAATAAAACAGCAACCAAACGACACCGATAACAGAAAAAAACAGCAACCAAACGACACAGATAACTGCATAAAACAGCAACCAAACGACACAGATAACAGAATAAAACAGCAACCAAACGACACCGATAACAGAATAAAACAGCAACCAAACGACACCGATAACAGAATAAAACAGCAACCAAACGACACCGATAACAGAATAAAACAGCAACCAAACGACACCGATAACAGAATAAAACAGCAACCAAACGACACAGATAACTGCATAAAACAGCAACTAAACGACACAGATAACAGAATAAAACAGCAACCAAACGACACCGATAACTGCATAAAACAGCAACCAAACGACACCGATAACAGAATAAAACAGCAACCAAACAGAATAAAACAGCAACCAAACGACACCGATAACTGCATAAAACAGCAACCAAACGACACAGATAACAGAATAAAACAGCAACCAAACGACACAGATAACAGAATAAAACAGCAACCAAACGACACAGATAACATAACAAAACAGCAACCAAACGACACCGATAACAGAATAAAACAGCAACTAAAAGACACAGATAACTACATAAAACAGCAACCAAACGACACAGATAACTGCATAAAACAGCAACCAAACGACACGGATAACAGAATAAAACAGCAACCAAACGACACAGATAACAGCATAACACAGCAACCAAACGACACAGATAACAGAATAAAACAGCAACCAAACGACACAGATAACTGCATAAAACAGCAACCAAACGACACAGCTGATAACAGAATAAAACAGCAACTAAACGACACAAATAACAGAATAAAACAGCAACTAAACGACACAGATAACAGAATAAAACAGCAACCAAACGACACCGATAACAGAATAAAACAGCAACCAAACGACACCGATAACAGAATAAAACAGCAACCAAACGACACCGATAACAGAATAAAACAGCAACCAAACGACACAGATAACTGCATAAAACAGCAACCAAACGACACAGATAACAGAATAAAACAGCAACCAAACGACACCGATAACAGAATAAAACAGCAACCAAACGACACCGATAACAGAATAAAACAGCAACCAAACGACACCGATAACAGAATAAAACAGCAACCAAACGACACAGCTGATAACAGAATAAAACAGCAACTAAACGACACAAATAACAGAATAAAACAGCAACCAAACGACACCGATAACAGAATAAAACAGCAACCAAACGACACAGCTGATAACAGAATAAAACAGCAACTAAACGACACAAATAACAGAATAAAACAGCAACCAAACGACACCGATAACAGAATAAAACAGCAACCAAACGACACCGATAACAGAATAAAACAGCAACCAAACGACACAGATAACTGCATAAAACAGCAACCAAACGACACAGATAACAGAATAAAACAGCAACCAAACGACACCGATAACAGAATAAAACAGCAACCAAACGACACCGATAACAGAATAAAACAGCAACCAAACGACACAGATAACAGAATAAAACAGCAACCAAACGACACCGATAACAGAATAAAACAGCAACCAAACGACACAGCTGATAACAGAATAAAACAGCAACCAAACGACACCGATAACAGAATAAAACAGCAACCAAACGACACAGATAACAGAATAAAACAGCAACCAAACGACACAGATAACAGATTAAAACAGCAACCAAACGACACAAATAACAGAATAAAACAGCAACCAAACGACACAGATAACAGAATAAAACAGCAACCAAACGACACCGATAACAGAATAAAACAGCAACCAAACGACACCGATAACAGAATAAAACAGCAACCAAACGACACCGATAACAGAATAAAACAGCAACCAAACGACACCGATAACAGAATAAAACAGCAACCAAACGACACCGATAACAGAATAAAACAGCAACCAAACGACACCGATAACTGCATAAAACAGCAACCAAACGACACCGATAACAGAATAAAACAGCAACCAAACAGAATAAAACAGCAACCAAACGACACCGATAACTGCATAAAACAGCAACCAAACGACACCGATAACAGAATAAAACAGCAACCAAACGACACAAATAACAGAATAAAACAGCAACCAAACGACACCGATAACAGAATAAAACAGCAACCAAACAGAATAAAACAGCAACCAAACGACACCGATAACTGCATAAAACAGCAACCAAACGACACCGATAACAGAATAAAACAGCAACCAAACGACACAGATAACAGAATAAAACAGCAACCAAACGACACAGATAACAGAATAAAACAGCAACCAAACGACACAGATAACAGAATAAAACAGCAACCAAACGACACCGATAACAGAATAAAACAGCAACCAAACGACACAGATAACAGAATAAAACAGCAACCAAACGACACAGATAACAGAATAAAACAGCAACCAAACGACACAGATAACAGAATAAAACAGCAACCAAACGACACAGATAACAGAATAAAACAGCAACCAAACGACACCGATAACAGAATAAAACAGCAACCAAACGACACAGCTGATAACAGATAAAACAGCAACCAAACGACACAGATAACAGAATAAAACAACAACCAAACGACACCGATAACAGAATAAAACAGCAACCAAACGACACCGATAACAGAATAAAACAGCAACCAAACGACACCGATAACAGAAGAAAACAGCAACCAAACGACACCGATAACAGAATAAAACAGCAACCAAACGACACCGATAACAGAATAAAACAGCAACCAAACGACACCGATAACTGCATAAAACAGCAACCAAACGACACCGATAACAGAATAAAACAGCAACCAAACAGAATAAAACAGCAACCAAACGACACCGATAACTGCATAAAACAGCAACCAAACGACACCGATAACAGAATAAAACAGCAACCAAACGACACAGATTACAGAATAAAACAGCAACCAAACGACACAGATAACATAACAAAACAGCAACCAAACGACACCGATAACAGAATAAAACAGCAACTAAAAGACA